>NC_143254.1:108455295-108755295 GCF_984573655.1 Nuphar pumila | reverse complement strand
CTAATCCTTCTTTTCATCAGGGGGAATTTTTTTTTTCGCCCAAAATTATGGACAAAAATGACCCTGGGTGCGTTGATCGCACCCAGGGTCGTGTTGACCGCACCCGGTGCCGCACCCGCACGCGATCCCACGTCGCGTCGACGCGGGTGCGGCATCTGTTTTGCCGAGTCCCTGTGACATAGGACTGAGGGAATCTCCTTGAAGACGTACATGTTTCCTTGTCGCTCTCCCTCAGCGAACGTCTCCTTCGTTTGTAGATCTTTAACAAGAGAAGGGAGTAAATTCTACTGAAGAATTCAAATCGTCAACAAGTTTAGCCACAGAGACAATGTTCTTTTTAATATTAGGAGCAAGAAGGACATTAGACAAGTGAAGTGAGGATTTTGATATAGGAATATGTGCACTGCCAGTATGACTAATGGAGTGAGAAGTTCCATCTTCCGTAACTATACTACCTCTCTCAAGATAAGGCAATAAGTGAGATAACTTACCCGCATTACCCGTGACATGAGTGACAACACCAGAGTCAACATACCATTCTCCTTGTTCATTTTGTTTGATCGTTATCTGTGACAATGCTGATAGTAAAAGTTGTTGCACATCAGCAGATGGCACTTTCGTGTCCACAGCGGTGCTTGACTTATTCTCAATTTTATTTGTTTTTCCTCTGTTCTGCAGATTAAACCAACAATCAGCTTTCACATGTCCTCTTTTGTTACATAAGAAACAAGTAGGCACTCTCCTCTGATTCCTTGTATTAAAAACCCCTGAAATATTAGGTGTAGGCAAGATACTACGTCCTCCCTGCCCAAAACGTCCTCGGCCTCGGCCTCCTTGATGTCCTCCATTTCCTCGTCCAAGACTTACAAAAGTGTCCATAGCTAAAACTGAGTGAGAACGAGCTAATTCATTTTCTTCCGCCTGTTGTCTCATACTCATCTCATGTTGAAGAAGCTTCGTCTGAAGGTCATCAAAGTTGGGCAAGCAGGGAAGACAGGACAATGTTGTAGTAAACATGTCAAAATCAGGGCCCAATCTATTAAGAAGTTGTTGTACTTTATCTTTTTCTGAAGTAGCATTTTCAATAATGGCCAATTGGTCAGTAATACTTTTCATGCGACCTATGTATTCCATAACTGTCATTGAGCCTTTTCTCAAATTTTGAAACTCATTTTTTAAATACATAACTCGAGCTTTTGATATCTGAGAGTATGTCTGAGACAACTTACTCCATAGATCTGTCGCAGTGCAATCATATGAAAGAGTAGCCAACACTTCTTGAGAGAGTGTTGATGTGATATAAGCAATCAAAGACTGATCTCTCTTTCTCCAGGCTGTATAATCTGAATTTTTAACAGACTTGATAATTGTGTCATCCTGCTCATCCTTGGTTTCCTGCAAAATAAGTTGTGGTGGCACATGAGTAAAACCATCCAAATGTTCATCAAGATCCTGACTCCGTATGAACGGATCTATCTCTCTTCCATGTCAAGAAATTATTATGTGTAAGTTTTTCTGTAATAAGCTTATTTAAAAAGTTTGCAGAGGGGCTAGAAAAAGTCGAGTAAGAATCCATATCAATGGAGCAACGAGTAAGCATATTTAAGAAGTTTAAGAAAGAAACCAAATTATGACACAAAAAATAAAGAAAGAAGAAGGTAGATTAACGGCCTGATTCACTACTGAAAAAAGAATAAAATCTGTGACACAGAGAACATCATATTCAAGATATTCAAGATTGTAAGGAAGAAACCAGATTTGCGTCACAGGAAATAAAGAAAGATGAAGACAAGTTCACAGCAGAAAAACAACAATAATAAATGAAGAAAGAAGATGCAGAATAGTAAGAAGGATTAAGGCAGACAAAAGAGAGAACTACCTGTTCAGGGTTGTGATACCACACGGTGGATGGGAACACAAACCTGCTGTCTAGATTCGCAAAATCAGATTTTAGATGCAAGAAAGAACGACACAGATAAAAATCAGATTCTGGATCCAGATTTTAGATGCAGGAAAAGACGACCCAATACAAGAAAGAACGACACAGGAACCAGACTTTAGATGCAGGAAAAGACGACCCAATGAACAAATGCGCGTCTGATCACGCCCAGTTACGAACCAGCTTTGATACCATGTTAAATGGGCTGAGGGGCTGCTGCCGTGATCGATATCCTGCACGAAGAACATAAAAAGGGAGAGAGAGACGAGAAGAGAAAGAGAGAGAGAGAGAGCTGCACAATGGTTGGGGCTGCTCAGAATATTTTCTACATGCAGCCACCGAGCCCTAAACATTATATATAAACAAATTACAATGGCTATATTACATAAATGCCATTAATGAAAAACCCTACGCACGTTAACAATGTCGTGCGTATGGATCTGGATCCAGACCCAAACGCATGTTCTATTTTAACACATGTTATTTTTTTTTCTAATGGTGTGATTTATTTATTTTTTAAAATATCAAGGGGTATGACCCTTTTTGACCAGATCCCATAAATGCTTAGGGGATCATTTTTGACCCCTTTACACATGCCTGTACATTTAAGAAGGATTAGGTGAGGGTTTTGAAATTTTTGAATTTAGGAGATTTTGGTGTTATGCATGCAAGGAGTTGATTGTGTTCAATAAGGAGCTTCATTTCCAAATTGAAACGAAGGAAATGACTTCACTTTTTTTTTAATTTTTATTTCTTGGAGCATTTGAGATTAAAACTCCTCTTTTCCCTATGTTCTCAATCTTTGGAGTGAGATAACCTTGAATGATTGACATAACAATGGGTTTTGTTATTTTGATATAGAGTTGTCAATGGGGAGAAGATTAAACTTTAGAGACATGAATGGACTTTCGTTGAAATATCATGACTTAGTTGATCATGGTAGGTTTTTTGGAGTGACATTTTTTTCCGCACAACATTCCCACTGGGCCCAGTGAGCTCAGGAATTTCAAATGCCATAACTCAGGATGCATGGAAGTCATATGCCATGTTTTCCCTCTTATCTTATAGATAGTATTTGTGCTGAAATAACTGTTGGTTTAGATATAGATGGGAGAAGGGCTTGGGCTGCACTGCCATGGGTAGATGTGTGGGCTGCCCAGCGATATCTAGAGGTCATTCTGGATTCCAAGGATGAAATGAATGATGAAGGTTTACCATCACTCACCTTACAAGAGAATATTGTGGATTCTCTGAAGAATTATTGAGATTTGCATTCCAAGTTTGAAGTAGTAGTATAGTCGTAGGGTTAGATTTCTTAAAATGTTTTATAGTTTATGTTCATGAACCGTGATCTTTTAGACTGGCTGAGTGCTAAGACTATGTTTTAGAGGTTTAGTTATTTATAATTGTGTTTGGTGGCTCTACTTTGTGTTTTGCTGCATTTTATTTAGCTTCATTCACACTCACTATTTTGTGATATTTTATTTTTAATTATTTAGGATTATATTATGAAAATTTATGATATTTACGATATGTTATGATGCAGAACTTTTTTTACGAGTCACAACACATTTTAAAACCTTGGTTAACTTGTATTTTATTTAGATTATTTGGAAAAAGAGTGAGATGTTGGGAAAACTTGTATTATTGGATTTAGAAGATGAAATCACTGGAAATTTCCTTCAAATTACATTAAGAATTTCTATTGGTAAGGGAATTGAGTGGAAAAAGAAACAATTTTAATTCAAAATTAATGCTACAAAATGAGACTTCAAAGAAATTATTGAGGTGGTTTGCTATAGTGGATTTGCAGATGGGTCTTAGCGGAGATTGTTGAGGTCTCCCTCTCCCTCTCTGTATATGTATGTGTATATATATATATATATATAAATGTATGTATTTATTTACTACAGGGTATTATACGGCTACAATCTAGCGGGGATCTTGTGCTGCAAGTCGTTTTGACTTAATCTAACCTCGTAGAATGGCGTGGTTGATTTAGTGGGAATTGACTTCGATCATGTTTTTTTGACCAAAGAACATGCTTTTTGTAGTCAGCAAAATTTACAATTGTCAATTTGTGCACTAAAACTTCTATGTGCTCAGATTGAGTAGATAAAGCTTGAACCTGTGGTTTCCAGCTCAATAGTTCCGTGCCTTCACAGTAGCACCAAATATTAACCCATATATATACACACACATATATGTATGTGTATGCACATAAGTATGTATGCATGTCTATGTATTAGTTATTTTATCCTATTTCATTACTAGGTGTATTATCAATACAATCTCATCCTTTAGACTGATTGAAACCAGTGGTTGGACCTGTGCTATTACCGTCATTTGGTGTTCTTCTCCTGTCTTTTAATAGTTGGTAACTCCTCATGTCAACTCAACCAAACACAGGAACCCACCCTCCTCAACACCACCCCATACCCCTCAAGTTAAGGGCTTCTATTGTTGTTGAGAATTTGTAACGGTACATAAATTAAGTGGGGTGACCACTCATGGGTCAATCATGCTTCTTTCCTTAAAACTAGTGCAAGTTTTGTTACAGGTGGTGATACTGAGTCAAATTCAACTGCTGCTATATGCTGGCATCTTGTAATGCTGGATAGAATCTGTTTTCAGAGTTGGTGAGTCCTAGAAGTGTCTTAATAACTTGCGATTGACATAACCCCAAGTCACCGTTGTCAGGATCAGCAGATTTGGGGTATAACGTTCTTGAAGTTCTATATATAGTCACAAATATCGGCGATATTTTAAAAATATCGCGATATTATCGTTGTAAATTCAGCAAACAATAATATAGGTAAAATATCACGATATTTTGAAAATATCGCCAATTTGATAATTTCGTGATATTCTCGTGATAATATCACGATATTATCAATTAGTTTCTGTTTTTATTTATTTGATACATTTTAAATATGTTTTTCATCTTTCTTTTATTATTTATGTATTTTTTGTCTAAACATGATATTTTGTTATTTTTTATGTGTTTTAAGCCCCAAGATTTATCACCAAACCTATAATATCGCGAGAAATAGCCTTGCTGAGATATAGTGATACCGATATTTGTGACTATGGATCTATATAAGAGTGCACTGGTTCTGTCTACAGCTTATCATGCCTGGGTCTGGTCCAATATTGCTTTGGGCATGAAATGCCTGTCAAATGTGTAGGCAAGGGTGGTGTTTGTGTGTCTGCTCTTGAAACAGGCCATGCTTAAATTTGTAGGCGACTGCTGATATGTGCTGGCATCATGTGAAGCTTTATAGAATGTGTTTGCAAAGTTGATGATTCTTAGAAGTGTATTACTAACTTGCAACTGACATAACCCCAAGCCATCGTTGTCAGGATCATCAGATTTTGGAGGGTATAGGTTTATCATTCTTCAAGTTCTATGTAAGGGTGTACCGTGTGTGTCTTTCTGCTACAGCCCAACATGCCTGGATCTGGTCAAGGCTTGCTTTGGGTCTTAATTCCAGTCATATGGCTAAGAAAGTATGGTGATTGTAGTTCACTTGCCATGCCTAAGTTCATAGGCCTATTCATCGGACAAGTAATTTGTTGTCCAAGGCTATTAGTTATAAGTCTAAAGCCCAGTATGCAAAGCTTTGACAGGTCATTGGAAGGAGCTCGTCATAGTTTAGTCCTTTTCCAGCCATGTTTCTATTGTTTAAGCTGTCCCTTAGGTCTGTAGGATTACATCTATGACTATAATTGGTTTTTTCTTATCATCTCTCATCATATTTTCAATTTGTTGATGCTTTCTGAATGCCAAAACTTCATGATTCATGAAATGTCATTTAAGTAGGTCTTTGGCTTTGTGTTCTCTTATTGTAATAGCTTGGTAAAACACCATCTCTGGCAATTGTCTATATGAGTTGTGACCTATATACACCATTCATCTTGTTCCTTTTGTGAATTCTTCTCTGCTTCTTAGATATGAATATCACACATCTTAAGCACATGGCTCTGGTAACAGTTTAAAAATATGTAAAATGCCATAAATGTGTTGAAAAGTTATATTGCTACTTTGCATTTTTTTTGCATTAGTTTTTAATGGAAAAAATCTTGTTCTTCATCCATTGGAATGTCTATTTAATCTCCAATACATGCATTTCCACTTGAAAATTGTCATCGATGTTCTTCACTGTTGGCTTGTCTTTGAGGCTTTTGTGTTTACATACCTTTGATAATCACCTCTTTTCTTTGATTTTGTTTTTCAACAGCGAGCTGCACTTGTGCTGAATGCATCCCGTCGGTTCCGTTACACATTGGATTTCAAAAAGAAAGCAGAAAATGAGCAAGCAAGAAGAAAAATAAGGGTCCATGCTCAAGCGATAAGAGTTAGTGATGGTCTTTAAGTGTCCAAAATCTTCGTTATGAGCATCTTCATTATGCTTTATGAACCTTGCTATTCTTGACATGTCAGGCAACACTTCGTTTCAAGGAGGCTGGTAAAGAAAACTCCCTTGGTATGGTATGCTGTATGCCGATTTTGCATATTTGCAACATATTACCTTAATAGTGATGTTATTGTAATTACTTATTATGATCTTTATCTCTTTTCATGCTATTTGAAGTGATTTGTGACATTTTGCTGCCTCTTGTATAACTTAGTGTTTTCTTTTCTATATGTTCCATAAGTATATGGTTTTCTTTTAAAAGCTGTTACGATCTAGATCATCTCATCTTGATCTTGGCTTCCGCAAGAAGCAGACCGGCTAGGAAAACTTGGCATCTAAGTTGTTGCCACTGGCTTCACACTGAAGCAACTCGGTCCAACTCTGTGGCGTAAGAGAGAAGGGATGGGGTTTTGTTTGGGAAAGACGATAGAGAGATTGAGAGACTTACCCTAAGGGATGCCCCTCTAAGGACCTCCTCTTTGAGGGTCCTCCTACACTTTGTGAATCTCCAACCAAAATCAAATTGCTTGGCTCTGAAAGTTCAACTCAATGAATATTTGTTAGAAAAGTGAGGAAAATGTAACGACCCCAACTCATTACCCGTTAAAAAGCGAATATATATATTTTTAAAACATTTGCAGAAACATTCCCAGAGACCCGGGGTTTTTAGAGTCATAACCAATCCACAACCGCAATGGATCTTACATTATCATCAACGAAAACAAACCAACTTCATTAATTAAATTATAAAATATGAGAACATGTGCAAATGAATATAAATAGACCAAAAAGGTGGAGACACTTTGTCTCTATAAAACTGTCATGCAGTCGTGTAACTCTCGTAGCTCTTCGTAGTAGCAGATCATCTCACTGAACTTCATAGGCTGTGAAAACATAAAAATAAGGGTGTCAGAATCATAGATTCTGTGTACGAGTCCTTCTAATGAATCAAATAAGTAAAAAGAGCATAAATAAAATTTATGCAACATTTTTGAGGGATAAAATTACAACAAAATCATTATTCAAATAAGCATTCATGCAATAAGGAACAATTATGAAACAATAGGGAACAACTATTAAGCAATAAAGAACATTTATCATGTATTAGAAAATTATTATCACGCCTTAGGGAGCAATTAACATACAACCATTAATATAACACAAGGGAACAAATAAATATGTTTGATCTAATGCATAATAGGAAGATGCATGATATCAATGCACATGCAAGAATAATTTATTATCTTTTATCAGAGTTTTCTTTTACATGCGTGCCTTTATTAAATGCACAAAATTTTAGTTTCACTTTTCATTAAAACCCGTGGATACTAAAAAACGGGCACAACAATTCTCGAGGAAGTTAGGTTCCCAATTATAGCTTAACACACAAATTTGTATTTTATTTATTAGGTTCACACTTAGCCCTCGATCGATATTATGAATCAATACCATCCATCAAAACATTAGAAATCAACATCTAATGCCGGGACACCAGAGAAATCAACATCCACTGATGCCACTTTCTTGGTATACCAATAACAACAACTGTGTCTACACACCACCCTAGGCAAACTGGCAGAATCTTTCTAAAATCGTGGCCGAGAGGTGAACCACCTAGTTGGGTTTAGGGGCACAAGCGCACACGAAGTTTTAGTATCGTCACGGTTTTTCAAAACCATAGTTCAGGGTTTCCACACTAAAGAAGAGATATCAAGGAAAAACATTAATTATATTATTTTTTTTATCAAAAGAATGATTTATTTTATAATATTTGTTTTGTAAATCAACATGCAAAACACAACTTTCGTTTTGCAAATCAGCATGCGAAACTCATTGCGGGACCTCAGCTCGTTACAACATGAAATAGTGCAATTAATTCAAAATAACATCAAATTGATTTTTGTGATGCATATAACAAAACATAGAGCATACCAAGACCTACATTGGTTCACTTTTGACCACTGATGCACCTTATTCAAAAACCACAATGAGCATGTCACTTATGCACATTCATACACACCCAATAAGAAAGTACATAATAACAAATTTCACATGTATATGATCACGTGATTGCAAAAAGACATTTTTCTTTTCATGATTCATTCCATGCTCTATATGCAAATATACGTGTGATCATGTGAATGCAACAACAAACACAAATTTCAAGGATCACATTTTCATTTCATGCATATGTATATAAGCATTACATTTTAAATATCATAATCATGCGTAACCAACAACTCCTTTGCCATTTTGGCAAGCTCGGGGTACAACACACATACCCATTGAGTCCAACCCATGCTTCTTACACACGGTTAACATTGGTCATATGAATAGTCCAATGCTCATATGAAATGGTACATAACAGTCCATTTATAAGCATGCAATTCTGAATAAAACACATGCACAAGTCTATACATTCATATGCATAAAAGCTAAACTTTTAATATAAGTAAATCTGGAAATAACATAAGCATTTTAAACATGTAAATCTGAAAATATAAGGAACATTTGACATATTAAATGCTGAGCCCGATCACGATCCTTTAACACACACAAACACATGTAAATCTGATCATACATGTAAATCCAAGTATATATATAATTCTGGTCATATACCAAGTTTACACATTCATGACATGAATCTGAACATATTTTCATGAAATTCTGAACATTCATTCCATGTAAATATGCAATCATGTATAAATCTGCACACTTGTAAATCTTCATATGCATGTGGTTTTGGTTGTGAACTTGAGCACTTAACGTGGGTGATTCTGAACTTCTAATATGCATAGGCATGAGTATTTAATCTGATCATACATGTCACCATGCATATTCACTATTTATTTTGAAAACTGCCCAGTCTTTTCTTTTTAATTTCTGTTTCTATGTGATTCTTGAACCTGCCATACGTATTTTTTTTCTATAATTCCTGACAATATGAATTTGTCCAGCCTGTATCAGATTTGAATATTGAATATGCCCAGCCTACCTGCGTAGGCTGGGCCTGACAGCATATACATCAGCCAAGAAGTTTTTCTCAAAACCTAAGTCTGCCCAGATTTTTTTTTGTTTTATTATTTTTATTTTGTTTCAGTTCTGCCCAAAAATCATTACCCTGCCTGTCGGCTGGGGGTGTATCATCAATTGACAGTGCCCAGTCGACCTGCAGTTGGCTGGGGCTTTGGAGTCTTAACAGTGCCCAGCTGAACTACTTGTCGGCTAGGACTTTTTCTGAAATTTTCTGTTTTTATAGGACTTTGTCAGCTGAACTTGTTGACACTTCTATTCACAGCTATAGATGCACATTGTGCACGTGCGAGTATGCCTTTCACAAGCTCTATGCCAAACTTGATCAAATCAGACCAACAGCTGAGCAGCTAGGTGGGCCTTGGCTGGCCGACTAAGATCAACAAGGGAGGGTTGGTCGGTGGCTAGGGCAGGCAAGTGTGACCTAGGCTTGATGAGTAGTAGCACATCCTCGTTCGAGAGAGAGAGAGAGAGAGAGAGAGAGAGAGAGAGAGAGAGAGAGAGAGAGAGAGAGAGAGAGAGAGAGAGAGAGAGAGAGAGAGAGAGAGAGAGAGAGAGAGAGACTTACCCTAAGGGAATGTGTCTCTAATGATTTCCTTCTCTTTGAGAGGAAAGAATCTCCTAATGTCTGGATTACACCAGTCCTTCCACTTGATCCCAGATAAAGTTGAAAGGAGAATTAATGAGTGTCTGCATTCTTTCCTTTGGGTGGGACGATCTTGGATGATAAACTTTCCCTGGTGAAGTACAGCTGGTCACCGTGAGATGGAGCAGGGATTTGAAGAATGAAGATAATGAATAAATCTCTATTGGCTAAGTGGTAATGGTGTCTATACTTAGAGCACATGCAATGGATTAGATTTTTGAAGCTGAAATAGTGTCTGTGCATTGGTCCATGGAGATAGACTTTATTACTGTTCATTTTAGTAAGATTTTTCCAGTCACATCGGACATAAATTGAGGTGATGATGTATCACTCCTATTATGGAAGGACACATGGTATGAAGATGGGCTGTTGGTTAATAGCATAGTCGCAAATATCAGTATCGGATATATCTTGGCGAGGTATAATATCGGGATATTATAGGTTTTCCAATAAATCTCTGAATTTAAAAAATAAAACAAAAAAATTGAAAAAACAAGAAAAAAGTAAAAAACCACTCTTTTCTTCTTTCCTTCCCCTTCCCCTTCTTTCTTTCCCTTCCTCTTTTTCCTTTCCTTCCCTTCTTTCTTCCCCTATTTCCTTCTTTCCTTCCCTTTTTTATTTCTTTCCCTTCCTCTTTTTCCTTTCCTTCCTTCCCTCTTCTCTTCCTTCCTTCCTTTTTTTGTCTCTTGTTGCAATGCAGCCACCGAGACACTCTTTACATTAAAGGTTAAAACCCTAAGGGGTCTTTTAAAAAATTGATACCAAAAGTACCCTTTTAAAAAACTACTAACAACATATATATCCTCCTTTTCTAAAATCCTGAAATATCATTACACTAACACTTTTGAAATCTCTCTCAAAATATCCCTATTGGAGTCCATGATATTATCGCGATATATAAATTTTTGATATTTTCAAAATATCGTGATATTTTACCTTTAATATGAATTTTTCATTTTACAATGTTAATATCACAATATTTTCAAAATATCGGCGATATCTATGACTATGGTTAATAGCAATCACAAATATTGGTATCGGCTATATCTCGGTGAGATATAATATTGGGATATTAATGGGTTTTCAATAAATCTCTGGATTTAAAAAATAAAATTAAAAAATTGAAAAAATAAGAAAAAACTACTCGTTCCTTTCCTTCCTTTCTTTCTTTCCCTTCCTCTTTTTCCTTCACTTTTTTCTTCCCTTCCCTTTATTTCTTTCCCTTCCTCTTTTTACTTTCCTTCCCTTCCTTTTTTCTTCCCCGGTCGAAATGCAGCCACTGAGACACCCTTTACATTAAAAGTTAAAACCCTAAGGGGTCTTTTAAAAAACTGATACCAAAAGTACCCTTTTAAAAAACCACTAACAACATATATATCCTCCTTTTCTAAAATCCTGAAATACCCTTACACTAACACTTTTGAAAAAACTCCGAAAATATCCATATTGTGAACTTGGAGTCCACGATATTATCGCGATATATACATAAATTGTCAATATTTTCAAAATATCGTGATATTTTACCTGTAATATCATTTTTCCATTTTACAACATTAATATCACATTTTTTTCAAAATATTGGCGATATCTGACTATGGTTAATAGATACCTTAGTCACCTATATAGGTAATTTCTCGGTGCGGGTTTTTCTTGGAGATATTTTCAAGGGGTGAAAATCTCAAGAAATTTTGGAAGCTTAAAAAGATTGAAAAATATAAATAATACTAAGAAATAATAAGTTTTCTATTATTTTTCTTACAAAAATATAAAGAAACAAGTTTTTAAAGTAGAAAAGAAAAAAATAGAAGAGTTGAACTTAAAATATATAAAATAAGATCTATACCATGATAATATTGCGATATATTCATGTTAGCGATATTTTGAAGATTTTCCTGTCATTATCGGCTACCTTAAAATATTGGAATTTCTTGTGATATTTTCAAAATATCACCGATATTGATGACCATGACAGATACCCCAACAAGTTTAGATTGCAAAGAATCCCAATGTCACAGATAGAGCCGTTTAGCACGCCAGGATGGTTGGATGGCGATTTAAGGTGGGATTTCAATGATGAGGAGGAGCTCGTTACTTGGTTAGATCTCATCAGTATTCTAAGTGGTATACACCCTACGGATGGACAACTGGATGGGAGATTTGGTACTGCAACATGGTATGAGTTCTTTGCGGCGTCTTTCTATAAGTCTATGTAGGAAACAGGTATGCCTTCCTTTCCTGGTAGGTGTTTGTGGGGGTCATGACCATCTCCCAGATCCAGCACCTTTGCATGGCTTGTTTCTTTGGACAAGGTACTCATGCAGGAGAATAAAAGTATAGGTTTTTTAGGGTGCTAGTCGTAGCACCCTTTGATGCAAAGAGGCCAAACCAACAGATCACCTGTTTTGTATTTGTGAGTTCTTCCATACAATCTATCATTTTACCTGGTCTGATATAGGTAGGGAGATTAACAAGTCATCATGCATTTAGGACCTCATGATCTGTACCAAACCTGTTTTGAGGTGCAAACGGTGGCATTGCAATTGTAGATGCTGGCTATTCACATCATGGTCGATGGTTAGGAAAGAGAGGAACAAACACATTAAAAAAAAACTTTCACTAATGTCTTTAGACTCTTTACTATACACAAACATATTATGGCTGATGTGTTTATGATGGCAGTTCTTAAATGGAATAGGTCAGAGCCGTAGTTGCTCTTGCCTTCATTCAAGACCAAAGGTTTTTGTTTATGGGATTGCTGGCTGACGACTTGTCAACCGGCTATTGGAATGAGTACAATCTAAACCCCTTAACGAATATCCATTGGAGGGAATTTCAGCTCCAATAGCGTATGTTTGAGTTGCAGTTAAAAAGCTTGTAGTTGGATTTTGGGTTGGGCCGCGACCGGTCCGCCTCTGGGTGTGCACCGGTTGTCTCGTCCCTTCTACCGGCGATGCGTTCCTGGCCTTAACTGGCCGGGTCGTGCCTCCGGTGCTGTTACTTTGAAGAAATTAGAGTGCTCAAAGCAAGCCTACGCTCTGCATACATTAGCATGGGATAACATCACAGGATTTCGGTCCTATTGTGTTGGCCTTTGGGATCGGAATAATGATTAAGAGGGACAGTTGGGGGCATTTGTATTTCATAGTCAGAGGTGTCACTATTTCTCTTTTTACTTAATAAAAATTTGAGTTTTCTTTCTTTAAAAAAAAAGGAAAATACTTCTCAGTCAATAATCCAAATCAGCAGTACAATGAAATATATAGGTAAAAACTAAGAATTCTAGATTCTATAATCTAGACTCTTCCACAAGTCAATGTTTTTTATCTGTGACCTTGATCCATCACGCACTTAGACCCAGACTCCAAGCTCCAAAGCTCAAATGATCAATGGACTCAAACTAAATACCCAAAACAAGACCTGAAGCCAAACTTGACACTAAACCCAATCACTACATTAGATGTGTACTATCAAAACTATACAGCTTTGGCCACCTAGGGTAAAGATTTGAGTTGGAAATAATCCTTAAAAATAAGAAATAACGGTTTTTAAAATAGCCAATTGCAATATGGATCCTGCAACTTTTTGTTGTGGAAGAGGTTAATAAAATCTTATGTCTTTCAAGGTTGTGGCTCCATATTTGACCTTCATGATAATCAAGATTCATGTTAACTGCAATTACTTCTTCATTTTTAACCCTTTGAAGCTGGATTTAACACAGGAATGCAGCTGTTCTGGTCTTGATCCTTTTATGGATTCTGGCAATAGATAACTCTAATTGTTGTAGCTCTGTATGGCCTTTTAGTCTACTTTGGGTGCTGTTATATAGCAAGGCCATGCAGCAAATAGTTTTAGAACGAAAATGCTCTGCCGTGGCATTTAATCTCTCCATTATTCCTTGTGTATTCCTCAATTTCTGATTCTCTATATTACTTTTCAAGACCTATAATCTGCAAAAACAATGTCACAAGGGAAATTGAAGATGAACCAGACAAGTTTGTCATATTGAGGGGTATGAAATAAAGCCAATGAATTCAAAAGCAATAACTTACTTTGCATGGGGAAAAATGATTTCAACTGCACAGGGCATACTTAGGATCTATGGCACGTTGGTACGGCTGTGGATACAGGACTGCAGTCAACATGACTAGTATATAAGGGGACATGATAAGCAGGCCAAAATGGAGTGTCCATGTGTAGCTTCGGATTCATATGCAGCAACAAACCAGAGTTGGTCATGATTCGTTATGTGCAAAAATGATTGGGGAAACAACAATCAAAAAGTCTAAGCAAGTAAAACCTTGAATAAATAAAAAAAGCATAAAACCTTCCTCTGTATATCTTAATGTACGATTCAAAGAGATAAACAGAATTTTATTCAGTTTTTTCAGATACTAAAGTACAGCATTTGATTGGTGTTAAAGATGAGTAAAAGAGGAACACCCCAAGTCGGTTATCTGATATACCATTTCGCTACTTATAAAAAGTATATAAGTTCATGAAGTCTGAAGAATATCCAGCAACAAGGAACCCCTAACTTCTGAATGTTTAGATATTTTGAATTGATATTTTGGAAAATGTTGTGAAATTGTCTACGAAGAGACAATACGCATACAAGCATAAATACTTTATAAAAGAAGTGCACGAAAGCACTTTCACAACACTTGAACAAAATACGCAAAAAGCGTATAAATAATAAACATGCAATAATGCATGTATTTCATAAAATGGAAGCAAATGCTTGAGACTCTCAAGCTTGTTTTACAACAAGGGGGAACACCCCTATTTATACAAGAGAGAAGAGGTGCAAGAGGGGGCTCCCCAAAGGAGTCGTTGGGGAGCTCCCAACGGTCACAATTGTGATTGTTCCCCCCCCCCCCCCCCCCAACGACTCTATTGGGGAGACCCCCAATGCACCTTTTTGTTTAAGCAAAAAGGAAAAAATAAAAGAAAAGGAATTACAAAAAATAAAAGAAAAAAATACAACATATTCCAAATGGAATATGCGCAAAATGTAAAAAAGACAAAAATACCCTTTTTGGGTAAAAGAGAAAAAAGGGGAAAAAATGGAAAAATATATAAACTTATATATAGAGATACGTATACATATAATATATGTATACTTATCTCTATGTATATAAGTATATATATTTATACTGACAATAATGTTTTTGAGTATACATTTTAACATCCCCCCTGAAACTTACGGTGTGATAACCGCAAGTTTGCCAAGGAGGAAATAGAAATCTAGGCGAACAAAGAGCTTTTGTGAAGAAGTCCGCAAGTTGATACTCAGACATCACGTATGGTAAATCAATGACCTTCTTCAAGTATTCTTCCCTGACATAATGGCAGTCCATCTCTATATGCTTTGTTCGCTCGTGAAAGGTGTGGTTTTTGGCAATATAGATTGCACTTTTGTTGTCACAGCACAACTTTGTTGGTTCTCTGATGGGCACTCCCATATCTTCCAAAAGTTGTCGAATCCATACGATTTTCATGTTAGTGGATGTCATGGCTTTGTATTCGGCTTCAGTGGATGACAGGGAGACCTTCTGTTGCTTTTTACATCGCCATGAAATCAAAGATTCACCTAAGAAAACACAAAAACCAGTGGTGGAGTGACGGCTACTAGGGTCACCTCCCCAATCTGAGTCAGTAATTTTAAATCAGAAGAAGAAGATAAAAATACTCCCTTATTTACTGTGCCCTTTAAGTATCTGATGATGCGAAAAACAACACTCATATGAACGGTTGTGGGAGTGTGCTGAAACTGGCTGGCGATGTGTATAGCATGTGACAAATCAGGTCGAGTAATACTAAGATACATTAAAGAACCTACCAACTGCCTGTAAGGGGTAGGATTGGTTAAGGGACCACCATCGTCAATCTTCATTTTTGCTCCCACAACTTCAGGAGTTTCACATACTTTGTCATCAGAAATCCCGGATCTGTCAATAATCTCAAAGCAAGTTTAGACTGAGATAGAAAATAACCACGTTGTGAATAGGCAACCTCAATTCCAAGAAAATATGTCAGAAAACCCAAGTTTGACATCTAAAATTTTGAAGTCAAGACGGACTTAATACCCTTGACTCCTTGAACATCATCACCTGTAATTAACATGTCATCAACATAGAGTAATAGAGCAGTGTCAGTATAACATGAGGTGAAACCATTTTCCAACATTACACTGGTAAATCTGTCATACCAGGCTTTGGGAGCCTGTTTCAAACCATAGAGGGCCTTTCGAAGACGAAGAACTTTATCTTTAGGAATCTTTATGCCTGGTGGGGCATCCATATATACTTCTTCGTTAAGATCACCATTTAAGAAAACATTTTTTACATCCATTTGAAAAATGTTCCAATTTTTAATAGATGTAATAGTAATAAGACATCTAACTGTAACCATTCGGGCTATAGGAGCAAATGTTTCTTCATAATGAATTCCATACTCTTGCCCATACCCTTTTGCAACTAAGCGAGCTTTATACTTTTTCAGGGATCCGTCGCTTTTAGTTTTAACCTTAAAAACCCATCGACAACTTATAGTTTTCTTTCCTATGGGTAGAGTTTGAAAACCCCAAGTTTCAGCTCTTTTGAGAGCATTAAGTTCATTTTGTATGGCTTCTTGCCATTTTATACATTTTTTAGCTTCTTCAAAATTTCTTGGCTCAAAATAAGAGTGAATGACACTAAGACAAGCCCTATACCGGGGTGAAAAAGAATCAATGGAGACAAAACGAGTTGGCGGTCTCCTATTCCTCTCGGATCTTTGGTGATCGAGAGTAGGAACAAACTCACTATATTGGTCAATGGCACTTCTAAAGGTGTTTTGGTTTCTACGGGAGCAGGTTATCGGATCACTTGAAATCCTGTTTTCTTGATCATTGAGAGGGTTATGTTCTTCAACATCACCATCATTTTCCTCATCGTGATTTGATAATACATCATCATCACTAGATATATCATCATTACTAGCCCCTGCCGGCAGACAACAGCGAGGCGACAAGGGATGGGCCCCTGTCGAAAACAGCGAAGCGGCAGGGGGGCCAGCTCCTGCCAACAACAACAAGGCGGCAAGGGGCCTGCCCTTGCCGACCGCAGCGAAGCGGCAGGGGTCGAGCCCCTGTCGACGGCATCGAAGCGGCAGGGGCGACATCACGAGACGGCAGGGGACCAGCCCCTGCCTGCAGCATCGATGCGTCAGGGGGGCAGACCTTCCCGACAACAATGAAGCGGCAAGGGATGAGCCCCTGCCGACAGCCAAGAGACGACAAGGGCCAGCCCCTGCCGACAAAGAGAGGGAGAGAGCTCGCGACGGCGGTGATAGGGGCATTGCCAACCGAGCAAAACAAAGGGTGACAGGGGCATTGCCCCTGCCAGCCGAGGCAGGAAGGCGGCAGGGGCACTACCCCCCTGCGTGCCAAAATCCCTAGAGGCAGCGGGGCGAGCCCCTGCCTGCCGGGAAACCGGAAGCGGCAGGGGCATTGCCTCTGCCTACCGGTGATTGAGAGGCGGCAGGGGGACCAACCCCTGCCAGAGATAGAGACCGGGGCGAGGGGGTGTCGCAGGGGCCATTGGCCCCCTGCCGGTACTCCGGCGAATCCCCATGGAGGAAAAGGGGACGACAGGGGCCCGTAGGCCACCTGTCGGGCCTCCGATGGGCACAGGGGAGGTGGGAGGCGCGGCAGGGGTCGTGCGCCGCCTGTCGGCCTCCCGGCGAGGTGATAGAGAGAGAGGCAAAGAGGGAGTAGAAGAGGGAGGAGACAACGTACCTGGGAAGAATCCGACGATGATGGCCGGCGTCGTCGATCGGCGTCGGCGTGGGTTGCAGCAGCGGCGACACGGGAGGCGTGCACAGGGAAGGAGGAGAGGGTCGGTGCGAAGGGGGGGGGAGCGAAGGTCTTCGAGTGGGAGGCGTGCCTCCTCTCGTCCTCCCACGCTGCACTTAAAGGGGTTCAGGGGGCGATCAATGGGGAAACCCCGATGGGTTTCCCTTATCTGCCCGAATACGCAGGTGAGTGGGGGGGGGGGGGTTGCGGCGCACAGGAGAAAGGCCTCCTGTGTCGGGTTATGAAATCCTAACGGTGACGGGCCCGGGTCGGGTCCGATAAAATTTTTAATTTTTTTTTAATGTGGGTTTTACACCTTTCCTTCCCTTCTTTCCTTTTTTCTTCCCCGATCGAAATGCAGTCACTAAGACACCCTTTACATTAAAAGTTAAAACCCTAAGGGGTCTTTTAAAAAATTGATACCAAAAGTACCCTTTTAAAAAACTACTAACAACATAATATATCCTCCTTTTCTAAAATCCTGAAATACCCTTACACTAACACTTTTGAAAAAACTCTGAAAATATCCATATTGTGAACTTGGAGTCCACGATATTATCGCGATATATACATAAATTGTCAATATTTTCAAAATATTGTGATATTTTACCTTTAATATCATTTTTCCATTTTACAACATTAATATCACATTTTTTTCAAAATATTGGTGATATCTATCTATGGTTAATAGATACCTTAGTCACCTATATAGGTAATTTTCGGGGAGGGTTTTTCTTGGAGATATTTTCAAGGGGTGAAAATCTCAAGAAATTTTGAAGCTTAAAAAGATTGAAAAATATAAATAATACTAAGAAATAATAAGTTTTCTATTATTTTTCTTACAAAAATATAAAGAAACAAGTTTAAAAGTTTTTAAAGTAGAAAAGAAAAAAATAGAAGAGTTGAACTTAAAATATATAAAATAAGATCTATACCATGATAATATTGCGATATATTTATGTTAGCGATATTTTGAAGATTTTCCTGTCATTATCGGCTACCTTAAAGTATTGGAATTTCTTGTCAAAATATCACTGATATTGATGACCATGATAGATACCCCAACAAGTTTAGATTGCAAAGAATCCCAATGTCACAGATAGAGCCGTTTAGCACGTCGGGATGGTTGGATGGCGATTTAAGGTGGGATTTCAATGATGAGGAGGAGCTCGTTACTTGGTTAGATCTCATTATTATTCCAAGTGGTATACACCCTACGGATGGACAACTGGATGGGAGGTTTGGTACTGCAACATGGTTATGAGTGTAAACTTGTCTATGAAAAGACAATACGCAAACGAGCACAAATAATATAGAAAAGATGTGCACGAAGGCACTCTCACAACACTTGAACAAAGTACGCAAAAGCGTAAAAATAATAAACATGCACAATGGCATGTATTTTATAGAAAGAACCAAATGCTTGAGACTCTCAAGCTTAAGAAATACAAGGGGGGAACACCCCTATTTATACAAATGCAAGAGAGTGCAAAGGGGGGGGGGGCTCCCAAAGGAGTCGTTGGGAGCCCCCAACGGTCACATTTGTGACCGTTGGGGGGCCCCAACGACTCTATTGGGGGATCCCCAATGCACATTAAAAAATGTCAAAAATAAAAAGAAAAAAAATTACAAAAAATAAAAAAGAAAGTTACAACATATTCCAAAAAGGAATATGCGCAAAACAGGAAATGACAAAAATACCCTTTCGGGTAAATATATATATTTATATATAGAGAGATACATGTACATATAATATATTATATGTAAAATTATCTCTATGTATATAAATATATATATTTATATTTACAGTAATGATTTTTAGGAGATACATTTTAACACCCCCCCTCAAACTTACGGTGTGATAACCGCAAGTTTGTCAAGAAGGAAATGAAATCTGGGCGAACATAGAGCTTTTGTGAAGAAGTCGGCAAGTTGATACTCAGATGTCACATATGGTAGATCAATGACCTTCTTCAAGTATTCTTCTCGGACATAATGACAATCCATCTCTATATGCTTTGTTCGCTCGTGAAAGGTGTGGTTCTTGGCAATGTAGATTGCATTTTTATCGTCACAGCATAGCTTTGTTGGTTCTTTGACAACTACTCCCATATCTTCCAAAAGACGTCGAATCCATACAATTTCCATGGTGGTAGATGCCATGGCTTTATATTCGGCTTCAGTGGATGATAATGAGACCTTCTGTTGCTTTTTACATTGCCACGAGATCAAGGATTCTCCTAAGAAAATACAAAATCCAGTGGTGGAGTGACGGTTACTAGGGTCACCTCCCCAATCTGAGTCAGTATAAGCAAGCGATTTTAATTCAGAGGAAGAAGATAGAAAAAATCCCTTGTTTATGGTTCCTTTCAAATATCTGATGATGCGAAGGACAACACTCATATGAACGGTTGTAGGAGCATGCTGAAACTGACTGGCGATGTGAATAGCATGCGACAAGTCGGGTCGAGTAATGCTAAGGTACATTAGAGAGCCTAGCAACTGCCTGTAAGTTGTAAGATCTGTTAGGGGAACACCATCATCAATCTTCATTTTTTATCCCACGACTTCAGGAGTTTCACATACTTTGTCATCAGAAATTCCTGATCGGTCAATAATCTCACAAGCAAGCTTAGACTAAGATAGGAAATAACCACGTTGCGAATAGGCAACCTCAATATCAAGAAAATATGTCAGAAAACCCAAATCTGACATCTCAAATTTTGAAGTAAAGACGGACTTAATACCCTTGACTTCTTGAACATCATCACCTGTAATTAGCATGTCATCAACATAGAGTAATAGAATCACAATTCCTGCATTAGATCTTTTAGCAAATAGAGCGGTGTCAGTATAACATGAGAAAAAACCATTTTCCAACATTACACTAGTAAATCTATCATACCAGGCCTTGGGGGCCTGTTTCAAACCATAGAGGGCTTTATGAAGACGAAGAACTTTATCTTTAGGAATCTTCATGCCGGGTGGAGCATCCATATATACTTCTTCGTTAAGATCACCATTTAAGAAGGCATTTTTAACATCCATTTGAAAAATGTTCCAATTTTTAATAGATGCAATAATAATAAGACACCTAACGGTAACCATTCGAGCTACATGGGCAAAGGTTTCTTCGTAATCAATTCCATACTCTTGCCCATACCCTTTAGCAATTAAGCGAGCTTTATACCTTTCTAGAGAACCATCACTCTTAGTTTTAACTTTGAAGACCCATCGACAACCTATAGTTTTCTTTCCTATAGGTAGAGTTTGGAAATCTCAAGTTTCTGCCCTTTTAAGAGCATTAAGTTCACTTTGCATGGCTTCTTGCCATTCTATACATTTTTTAGCTTCTTCAAAATTTCTTGGTTCAAAATAAGAGTAAATGACACTAAGACAAGCCCTATATCAGGTTAAAAAAGAGTCAAAGGATACAAAAAGAGTTGGAGGTCTTCTATTCCTTTCAGATCTTCTATGGCCAAGAATAGGAGAAAGCTCACTATATTGATCAATAGCACTTCTAAAGGTGTCTTGGTTTCTACGAGAGTAGGTTATTGGCTCACTTGGAACTCTACTTTCTTGTTCATTGAGTGGGTTATGTTTACTAATATCTGCATCATTTTCCTCATCATGGTTTAATGATACCTCATCATCACTAGATATATCATCATTACTAGACAATAAATCAAATAAGGAGTAATCAAAATTTTCTTGTTGAGAAACATTTTTTTCAAAACCACTCTCATTTTCTAAAAAAGTTACATTTCTAGAGACATATAGCTTATCATCTCTAAGGTCATAACAACGAAAACCTTTTTGAGTTTCGGAATAACCAAGAAAGGCACAAGGAATAGCCTTGGGAGAGAGCTTGTGATTATTATCCGTAAGTATAAAACACTTACATCCAAAGACTATTATAATCAGGTTCAAGCTTATGTAATACCTCAAAGGGAGATATTTTTCCTAATATCCTAGATGGTAAGCGATTTATCAAATAAACAGAAGCAAGAGCTGCTTCATCCCAAAAGTTTTTAGGAATATTTTGAGATATAAGAAGGGTCCTAGTGGTCTCAATAATGTGCCTATGTTTTCTTTCAGCCAACCCATTCTGTTGAGGTATTTTAGGACGAGACCTTTGGTGAATAATTCTGTGATCCTCAAGATATACCTTAAATTGATTGGAGAGATATTCTCCTTCAGAGTCACTTCTAAAAATCTTTATGTTGCTGTTGAATTGATTCTTAATCATTGAATGAAAATTTTTAAAACATGAAAACACTATGTTTAAACTTAAAAAAATATATCCACGAATATCTGGAAAAATCATCCACAATTATTACGTAATAAGAAAAACCTCCTTTTGAAACAACAGGTGCAGGTCCCCAAACATCCAAATGAACAATTTCGAAAGTTTTAGAAGAGAGCATAGTTCTTTGCTCAAAAGGTAAACTTCGCATTTTTCCGAGAATGCGGTCATTACAAGAAAAAGAGCTTTTACATAGGTCTTTTGCAAAATATAAATATGATAACTTGGTGATATTAGGATGACCAAGTCTTTTGTGCCACACATTTATATTTTTATGTCGGGCAACATTACACAAAACTTTTGGAACTTGAAGAGATTCCATATAGTATAAATCTCCTCTTCTAAAGCCTTCCCCAATAAATTTCCCGGACTGGTGATCCTGTATTAAGCATTTATCACAAGAGAATTTAATATCGCAGCCATGGTCCGTGAGTTGAGAAACAGAGACGAGATTTAAGTTAAGTTTAGGTATAAATCTGATTTTTGGAATAGAAAATTCTTGAGTTTCAAAATTACCTATTCCTTTAATTTCAAGAGAGGTTCCATCAGCAGTGGAGACATAAGATGGAGAATCATTTTTCGAATAATCGGAAAGTGAAAAAATGTTTGGGGACATATGAAAGGATGCACCGGAGTCCAAAAGCCAAGAGATTTTATCTGGAGAGGAAGAAGTGGATACGGCCGCACCGGAGGTAGATCCCTTGAGGAGAGGTTGAAGAGCTTCCGCTATTTGATTTATAGAAAGGGTCCCACTCGAAAATGCCTCATCCTTCTGCGGTACACCAGTGGTAGCCATGGCTAGAAGTTTCTTCCATTTAGGACATACGGGTTTGATATGCCCCGGTTCTTTACAAAAATGACAAATAGTTTTGCTATAGTCCCTTCTTCCTCTTTGACCACCATTTTCACCTTGATTTTGAAATTTAAAGTGAGAGGGACGATAGGTTCTTACATTGTTTCCGGGTCTGGATACGACATTGACCTCACTATTTTCTTCAATATTACAAGGGACCGCAAGAACATTTGGTCCTTGTTTACATAAATTCATGCGAGTTTCTTCACCACTTAATTTGGTAAGAACATCTTCAAGAAAAGGGGGAGAAAAAGAGGAGAAAAAGAGGAGAGAAGAGATGACCTTATTTGCTCAAATTCCGGCCTTAGCCCATTCAAAAAGTTGAAGAACCGATCTTCTTCAAGTTGCTTGTGACGGAGCTTAATTGTCTCTCCACTCCATTTTGGTTCAAGCATTGCAAGCTCATCCCAAATGGAGGAAAGATCGGCAAAGTATTCCCTAATCGTCATTTTACCTTGAGTAAGGGAGATAGCCTTCTTTTGAAGGTAATACTTATGAGATAGATCCCTTGAGGTGTACATTTTTTCAAGATAATGCCAAGCTTCCGATGCCTTTTTGAATTTAATAATATTGGCATTAATCTTGGTTTCCACGGATGAGAAAAACCATGAAAGAATCTTGAAATTCTTCATTTCCCATTCATCGTGTTTCTTGGAGTATTCTTCAAGGGCTTTGGTTCTTTCTTCTCCCTCAAGAATCTTGATTTCGCCTCTATTTACTACGGTAATCTTGGGTTCCGGTTCCGGAATTGTGCGAAGAACATATCCCCATAGGCCTTTCCCTTTTATATGAGCCTCCATATTTCCGGCCCAAACATGATAGTTGGACCCATTTAATTTGAAACCAAGAGCAAAATGGTACTCTTTTCCGCCCATTAAAGAGTAAAGAGGTAGAGAAAAAAGCGTACCAACACAATATTTTCAACACCAACTTTGCACAAGATTCTTCTAAAATATTTGAGAAGAAAGATCCACCACTTCAAACTTCAAAGATCGGAAGGCACGTTTTTCGAGGCACTCAAAAATGGAGAATCCCACGATCTTCAATAATCAACCTTGCTTTGATACCATGTAAACTTGTCTATGAAAAGACAATACGCAAACGAGCACAAATAATATAGAAAAGATGTGCACGAAGGCACTCTCACAACACTTGAAGAAAGTACCCAAAAGCGTAAAAATAATAAACATGCACAATGGCATGTATTTTATAGAAAGAACCAAATGCTTGAGACTCTCAAGCTTAAGAAATACAAGGGGGGAACACCCGTATTTATACAAATGCAAGAGAGTGCAAAGGGGGGGGGGGGGGGGGCTCCCAAAGGAGTCGTTGGGAGCCCCCAACGGTCACATACGACTCTATTGGGGGACCCCCAATGCACATTAAAAAATGTCAAAAATAAAAAGAAAAAAAAAGAATTACAAAAAATAAAAAAGAAAGTTAAACATATTCCAAAAGGGAATATGCGCAAAACAGGAAATGACAAAAATACCCTTTTGGGTAAATATATATAAATATATATATTTATATTTACAATAATGATTTTTAGGAGAAATATTTTAACAATGAGTTCTTTGCGGCATCTTTCTATAAGTCTATGTAGGAAACAGGTATGCCTTCCTTTCCTGGTAGGTGTTTGTGGGGGTCATGACCATCTCCCAGATCCAGCACCTTTGCATGGCTTGTTTCTTTGGACAAGTTACTCATGCAGGAGAATAAAAGTATAGGTTTTTTAGGGTGCTAGTCGTTGCACATGCAAAGAGGCCGAACCAACAGATCATCTGTTTTGTATTTGTGAGTTCTTCCATACAATCTATCATTTTACCTGGTCTGATATAGGTAGGGAGATTAACAAGTCATGCATTTAGGACCTCATAATCTGTACCAAACCTGTTTTGAGGTGCAAACGGTGGCATTGGAGGGAATACCCAAAACAAGACCTGAAGCCAAACTTGACACTAAACCCGATCACTACATTAGATGTGTACTATCAAAACTATACAACTTTGGCCACCTAGGGTAAAGATTTGAGTTGGAAATAATCCTTAAAAATAAGAAATAACTGTTTTTAAAATAGCCAATTGCAATATGGATCCTGCAACTTTTTGTTGTGGAAGAGGTTAATAAAATCTTATGTCTTTCAAGGTTGTGGCTCCATATTGGACCTTCATGATAATCAAGATTCATGTCCTATCTTTTTCCTTGACTTTCTTGTTCTTGTAAACTGCAATTACTTCTTCATTTTTAACCCTTTGAAGCTGGATTTAACACAGGAATGCAGCTGTTCTGGTCTTGATCCTTTTATGGATTCTGGCAATAGATAACTCTAATTGTTGCAAGTCTGTGTGGCCTTTTAGTCTACTTTGGGTGCTGTTAGAAAGCAAGGCCATGCAGCAAATAGTTTTAGAACGAAAATACTCTGCCGTGGCATTTAATCTCTCCATTAGTCCTTGTGTATTCCTCAATTTCTGATTCTCTATATTACGTTTCAAGACCTATAATCTGCAAAAACAGTGTCACAAGGGAAATTGAAGATGAACCAGACAAGTTTATCATATGGAGGGGTATGAAATAAAGCCAATGAATTCAAAAGCAATAACTTTGCATGTGAAAAAATGATTTCAACTGCACAGGGCATATTTAGGATCTATGGCACGTTGGTATGGCTGTGGATACAGGGATGCAGTCAACATGACTAGTATATAAGGGGACATGATAAGCAGGCCAAAATGGAGTGTCCTTGTGTAGCTTAGGATTCATATGCAGCAACAAACCAGAGTTGGTCATGATTCATTATGTGCAAAAATGATTGGGGAAACAACAATCAAAAAGTCTAAGCAAGTAAAACCTTGAATAAATAAAAAAAGCATAAAATCTTCCTCTGTATATCTTAATGTACGGTTCAAAGAGATAAACAGAATTTTATTCAGTGTTTTCAGATACTAAAGTACAGCATTTGATTGGTGTTAAAGATGAGTAAAAGAGGAACACCCCAAGTCGGTTATCTGATATGCCATTTGGCTACTTATAAAAAAGTATATAAGTTCATGAAGTCTGAAGAATATCCGGCAACAAGGAACTCCTAACTTCTGAATGTTTAGATATTTTGAATTGATATTTTGGAAAATGTATCATATCCGATGGTTGACACTGAAGCAGTAAGTGTAAGAGGGAGAAGAAAAATGCGATATTGGAAAGTATAATCTGAGCTTCATAAGAAAAGGTCGAAGTGTCAAGCTGTTTCTCTTCAGTACTGTTTTAGGGACTGTGTCATCTCATCCTCATCTCCTTGTCATTGATAATCCTAGAGCACCACTTACAACTTGCAATATGTCTGAAAAGATTTAAGATTTTAGAGTACAACCTACAACGTATCTGAAAAAATATGGATTAAGATTATGAAAATAAAAGATATTCTTGGCAAGGAACATCTCAACATAATTTAGAAAGTTTCATTATTATTTGATTTTCTTGGTTGTTTATAGAAGTATAAAAAAAAATGAAAACATAGTGAAGAAAATTAAAATGTGCTAAAATAAACCCTATAATTGTGTCAAAAGGTGAGATAAAATTGTAATGGATCATGATAATATGAGAATAACATTGCTGAGAAGGATATAAAAAGAAAGAATGATAAACAATCATAATGAAGGGCAAAGATAGTCAGCATGTGAATGTGTTTTTGGCTATATTACCTTGTCAATTCTGAAGGGCCGAGGTGTTTGCATCTGATACTTTGGCCATTGACACAGACACCAACACTGACACTCCTAGACACTTCATTTTTAAAATGAAGTGTTCGAGAAACATGGACACTAGATGTTTCATGTCCTACATTTTTGGGGTGTCTTAGATATGAAATGTTCAATGTTGGACATTCATGTCTGCCTTGACCCTATTTTCTCTTATTTTATACCTAAAGGTGTCAGAGTCAAACCTAGTCATGAACCTTGCCCATCATCAGCTCCCATTTAAGAGTAGACTCTCCACCCCTTTCACAATTTAATTTTGATGCAAATTAACTGCGAGGTGCCACAATCAAGGGGAGAGAGGACCGAGATTGTCTCCTCTTTTTTTGAAATACTTATTTTATTCTTTACTTAATTACTTCTCTTTCTCTCTCTCTCTCTCTCTATATATATATATGTGTGTGTGTGTGTGTGTGTGTGTGTGTGTGTGTGTGTGTCTACTTTTTCAGGCCCTGCCTTGTCTGACATTTCATACTTGTGTCTGAGACCGACACCCATGCCATTATCCAATTAATACAGGCTCTTAGGATATTCTTCACAAAAAATATCTAGGGGTGTTTTAGAAAGCTTTGTTACTCTTGGAAAATTATGTCTAGGAAATTCATTGATGTCAATAGCAAAGGAAAATTACACAAGCAAATAAAAAATTAAAAAATTGAAGAAAAAGCATGAAAAGTACATATTGAAACCATGATAAAATAGAGGCATATTATGATAAACTGAGAGGTTGATAAGGTGATTTGATACATCTTTTTGTTTATTTAGCTTTTGGTAAAAAAGTCCATGTTGAAATTGCAAAAACAGTTATTTCTGATAAAGGACAAGATACCTGTAATAATGCATTTAATATGGCATGCTTGCATTGTGCAGATCCTAATATTAGGGCTCTTGAAATTTTGTTTTCTTAATATATTTGCCATCATCACATAGGTTGCATTTTCTGCTGCCAATACTTGATGGCCTAGGAGCAATTTCATATTGCGTAGAATGAAGTGAATATTAACAATGGGGACCCCAGGTGGAACTGCAAATTCTGGTTGGGGATTGTGACTCAAATGGCAAGTCTGGTCTTTGACATCTAGAACAGGATCCCAGAAATTATATTGTGGGATTGCGTGTCCTTTTCTCATTTGTGGCCATACTTTCTCTGGAACTGTCTGAATCTCTAGTCAGTGTAGATGGACTGTTGGCCTCCAAACCTTTGACAGGTTTGACACATTATGAAATCCTCTTTTTCTTGATGTTACTTGAAGGCGAAGGGAAACCCACTTCATTTGGAAAAAGAACTAAAATCAATATTGTGAAAATCATTGAGGCATAGCGAGGCGCTCCACCAAAAACTGAGGTGATGCGTAAAGCATAAGCCTCAATTTTTTTTTGAAAACTAAAAAAAAACTATAAAAAATATCTAAAAATACAAATAAAAAAATGCTTTATTGATGAAGCAACAACTAATAGACTAGAAAGCACTGAGCAGGGAGAGTGAGAGGCAGAAAAAGGGAAGCCCCAGACCCTAATTTGGGTCGGGGGCCTCTTTATTTTGCCCCAAAAATTCGTGCACCTCACATTGAGGTGTACGCCTCAAGGACTTTGCGCTTTTTACATGCGCCTCGAGGCACAAGGGCCTCGCCTTGAGGCGAGGTGCGCTTTTTGTGCCTTGAGACTCGTTTTTAACAACACTGACTAAAATCATTTTCTATGTAGGAACTAGCAGGACAACCCTAATGAATAACTGCAGGCCTGTCTGAGGTTGAGCAGATCTTAGGTTCCTCTATAGTTGAACTAATATTGGCATTGTAAAGAGATAGCTGGTGATATCCATTTTTAAGCACATGATCATGATGAAATCAATACATTGTAAAATTGGAAATCCTTGTCAGTTCCTTTTTCCTGTCTATTTTTGCAAATTTGTTATTTACATATTAAATAGAGAAGCACTTGGAAAGTAGATTATCATAATTTTCTCTTACATCTGCTTTTGATTTGTTCAGTACCAGGTGCTCCCCAGGAACCCTCCCACATTGCTCATGGGTTTGGAATTGGATGTGACATGGTTGCTGATTTGACTCACCACCATGATAGTTCCTCCTTACAAGAATATGGCGGGGCAAGTTCTGGAATCATAAAAGATCTTGTATTAAATATTCTCATATATTATTCTCTCTGTAGCTGCTACTTATACAGAGTGTGTTTAGGTTGAAGGGCTAGCTAATTTGCTAAAATCTAACCTGAATAAAGGGATTCCTGGAGATGAAAATGAAGTTTTGGTTCGAAAAGAGGCATTTGGTGCAAATACATATCCTCGGAAAAAGGGAAGAAGTTTCTTCGTATGTTTCTTGGTTTTACTTTCAGCTTTCTGCTGCTTCCTTTCTGATCTCTTTTTTTTATTTCTTCGTTTTTGAGGTTTTTTTTTTTATTTTTTTTCATCACTTATTTTTCTGTTCTTTTCTTCTTCCAGCTCTTTCTTTGGGAAGCTTGTCAAGACACAACTCTTATTATCCTGATGATAGCTGCTGCACTTTCACTGGCATTAGGCATTAAGACTGAGGTAAAGTTGCATTTGCCTTCTCTGAGTTTCTCTCTTTGGTTGTATGTTTCATTTGTTTTCTTTTTAAATTGCCCAATAAAGTATTTGGTTTCCTTATGCATCAGTGGAAACTTTTGCTTGGTTTTGTCTTTTCATAATTATACTCCTCACCATTTGTGGAATTCTTGGATTTTGTTTCTCACACAATATATTTTCCTCTGGTTAAGTTGCTAGATCCATATTTATTTAGCGGGTATGAGGCATTTTTGTCTTATGATATGATGCCCCCAATGTGAAAACATATAGTTAAACGTCAGGAGATTGGGCTTATATGGTGTTATGGCCTCTACCAAAAAGACCCACTCACACTTCCTTGCCACCTGGTGAAATAGTTAAAGAAATCCTAATATTGATTTGGTGCCACATGAATTCAAGGATCTCTTATTATTGGCTGCTCAGTGCTCTGCCAAATGTCTTATATGAAATGATTGCATTGCAATTATACTTTGATGATCGAGTCAAGTGATTTCTGGTGTTTTTCTTAAGATATGTGTCTTCCAGTGCTACTTGTAGTTTATTGAATATACTATTGTTTATTTTTGTCTAATTCATGGGTTTTATGAATGCTACTATACTTAAATGTCATCTCAGATGTTCTTAACCTTTAAATTATATGCTGACTCATGTATAAGTTGATTATTTGTTGATGACTTGAATCCTCATCGCTTGAGATTCTTACAGAAGCTGATACTTTCTATTATGTTTTATTAAATGTATGGACACTTTCAAGGCAAACTTCTCTTTTCTTTTTGAATTTTGGTTTTCAAACTAGTTCTACATGACAAGCTGTTGTTGTTGTTTTTGCCGCTGGTATGAAGGCTTTCATGTTCTATTTGTGCTTGACAGCATACTTGTTGATTCCTTTGGTGCCACATTTGTGGATTACTTGTCTTGAGGTATAATGCGATGCTTAAATGACATATTGTTACTTGCCTGTATGTTTTCTGAAACTGGTGCACATGAGCATTGTCTTACGCCTACTTATGTTCTTATTCTTATTGGCTGCAAATATGCTGGGCTCAGTTTACATGTAGTCATTTTTGTGATGGTGAATGATTTACTTTTGGACAAACATGATTTTGCATTTATGAGATCACCCATGGAGGTAATTCTTTTCCTTTTTCTGTCGGCCTCTACAATTTCATATGTTAATACTTCAATTATTCTTTTATCTTTTGTAGGGCATTAAGGCTGGCTGGTATGATGGCGGGAGCATTGCTTTTGCTGTTCTTCTTGTAATTTTTGTCACAGGTGTGGCTTAAATCTTCCAATTAATTGTTTTCTCTGATTGTCTCTCATGAACTGTTTATTTCATTTTTTTGATATTACAGTAATAGAGAAAAGTGTTTCCATCATCACCATCACCACCACCACCACCACCACCACCACCTTTTTGTTGGTCCACCATTTCGTTCATCACTTCGCGAGCTCTAAAGCATGTGCTTATGGACTAGATTTTGTTTTTGTTCCACTGGCCACCTATGGTTATTATTTAAGAACATAATTAAAGATATTCTTCTTCAGTTGTGAGTGAAGTAACAAAAACATCCAAACTGATCACTTATTCACAAAGGACCACTGCAGCTTTTTGCTTATTATTATAATCACTTGTCCTTCATTTTCTTTCCTTTGAAGAATATTTGAGCGCAAAAATGATGCGATTTCCATAAGATACCTTCAGTAGTTATTTGTAAACAGAAGTACGGAAGATGCATTATTTTATCAGTAAAAAACACATTTAATTCTATACTTCAGCTTAACCTTTGGAATCTGTTAAGAAAAAGTAAGTTCCCTATAAATATCCGATAAGTTCTGTGGATTTTTGTAATTTATCCTAATTTTCTAATTGTATTAAAAAAATCTCCTTGAAATTCCTTCTTTATGTTTTGTACTTTTTATAAAAATTTCAACAAAATTCAGTATTTTTCAATTGCCAAATTTCCTATGTAATATGGTTATTTTTTAGGTTGTAAAATATTCACTGCCAAATCCATATTAGTTTCTATGAATGGCAATAAAAGGGACGTTTTCTCCTTGGGAATTTTGATAAGAAGATATTTGAATGCTTTGGATACCAAGTTCACTGGATGCATTAATTTAAGGTCACAGGGTCGTCTGTGGCTAAATGGAAATTGCTATGTGCATTCTGATGGCTTATGGATGTTAGAACTAAGGCGGACATCCAGGGGCAATCTTGTCATTCAAGATAGGAATCCCAATCTGGATATGTTTCCTATTATATGTTTGTATTTAAGGGTCCTCCTAGTGTGTACTTCAGTTTCCTTTTGCATTGATATTTCTGTTTATGTGGGACGTCCCATGTATGGTATCCTTTTGCAATCATATCAGTTGTATAGTCCTGACTGTATTCTACCCTACTAGGGTAATATTATATTAATAAAGCTCTGAGGTGCCGGCCCTCACCTATCAACAGAATTAAGGGATAACTTCACCATCTCTCTCTCTCTCTCTCTCTCTCTTTCTCTCTCTCTCTCTCGGGCACTTGAATTGAGATCAGATTTTCATGGTATCAGAGCCACAAATCATTGTGGCCCTTGGAGACTTCATTGCTGGTACATGGTAGAACTCTTCCCCCTTTTTATTCTCATAGTTTCTTCTCATTCTAAATCCTCTTTCCTTCTTCCCTTTAAAGTCTTTTTCTCTATATCCCTTGTCCTATGTCACCTAAGTACGGGTGCACAGGTGCGGGTACCACAATTCTAAAAAATGTGGGTACGGGAATATGGCTATATATATCACATAAATGCAAAATAAATTCATCATAAACTGAATATAATCTCTCTCTATATATATTATATACTGAAAATATAATTAAAAATTATAATTTGAATATAAACTTGTATATACGGAGGGTAAAATGGCGTGTTCGGGTGTTGACACGTGTTATAACAACAAAAAAAATTGTTTTGATTCAGGCCGGATCCAGACTCGACCCGGACCACCACCTCTCGCTGTCGTTTAAGACAACGAGGCAGGCGGGAGGAGGGTTACGAAACCCCTCTCACCGCCTCTCGCCTTCTCGTCTCTCTCCCTTACCCTCTCGCTCTCTGCAGTTTCTCTCTCTCTCGTCCTCGACTCTCCCCCACTGATCCTCTCGTCTCCCTCTATCTCTTCGTTTCTCTCGCTCATCCACTGTCACCGACGACCTGCGACCCCCCCCCCCCCCCCCCCCCTTGTGCGCTGCCACCTCCTTTTCTACCCTTTTCTCCCCTCTTCTCCCGTCTCTTCTCTTTCCACCTAGGTTATCCGTTACGCAAGGAGGGGAGGGCTGAGCCACCTCCCTGCTGCCCTAGGTTGCAGGGGAGGGGTACAACCCTCTCTCTGTGAGCCTTTTTAACGTCGTGCAAGGTACGACAGGGGCCGATTCCCCTCCCGGTGCTTTTTTGGCTGCAGGGGAGGGGCTGAGCCCCCCTCTTTGCTTCCGTTACTGTAGGGGAGGGGCTAAGCTCCCTCCCTGCTCCTTATGCGGCAGGGGAGGGGCCAAGCCCCTCCTCTCTACCCCTTTTTGCTGTTCCAGTAGGGGCCATCGGCCCCTGCCCTGTTTATTTCAGTAGGGGTTGAATGCCTCTGCCTCTTTTTTATTGTTCTAGCAGGGGCCGTGGCCCCTGCCCTTTTTACTTGCCAGCAGGGGCCAATGGCCCCCTGCCCTTTGTGCACGAGCCTATACCCTTGGCCGACAGGCCCGGGTAATCTTCAGAAACTACATCGTGATGGGGATAGATTATTGTAATTATTGGTCTTCAACGAAGAATTCTCAGTAAGCGTAAGTCATTAGCTCGCTTTGACTACGTCCCTCTTTTGGCAGCAAGGGTCATTTGGCACTGCCCCATCCTTTTTTTCGAGGCCATTGGGACGGTTGGCCCCAGCCCTATCTATCGGATAAGTCGAGTCTTCTCCTTGCTTTTGCTTTTGTCTGGGTTGCATGTTAATATCACGTATTTGCAGCTACGACGGATCCCACTCGCGCTCCGTGACCCGAGCCGTCAATCGTGTACATTCACAGACGCCGGCAAGCTCGTAACTCTCCAAGGTAGGGAAAGATTGCACGTAAGACTTGGATAATTGAATTAAGTTCAATTAGAGTAAAAACGATCATTAAATGAATATATATATATATATATATACAAATATATATATTTATACGAGTATGCACTTCATTCAAGGACGCAGTTTCGCGATCCTTGCTCTTTACCTTCTATCAGTCTTTACTTGCCGTCGCGTATCGCATCCAGATCTTGCGTTGCACTTCTGCTTATAGTTTTTACTTGCCGTCACGCATCACGTCGAGATCTTGCGTTGCACTCCTGCTTATCGTTTTTACTTGCCTTCACACATCGCGTCGAGGTTTAGCGTTGGACTTCTGCTTACCGCCTTTACCATGCCATCGCGCTCTGCGCCTAGGCTCTTGCTTTTGCATATGTGTTGGTATTGCCTTGCTATTGCAGATGACGTGCAAGTTCTTGCTTTTTGCGTATGCCTTAAAGGCAACCTCGTGGATGCTGCAAGGGGCATTTACCACTCTCTCTCTTGCGATGAGAGTTGAGTTGGGAGCTAGCCTTACATCCTTCTCTAAGGAGAGGGATACCTTGCAAGGATCCTGACTCTTCGAGTATGCAGTCCTGTAGACGAGTTGGGGTTCGAGCGAACTACTTAGCAGGGGTTCTGTTGAGAAACCTGTATCCCGTCTATTGAGGCCGGTATCGAGTCATGTGAGGCATGTAGATACAACGATAGCGGATGAGATTTTAGGAAATCACATGCATAATGTTGGCACAAGGTACTGCTGTTTCAAAAGATAAAGTAAAGTTGATAAACATTACATCTTTGTGAAACACTCCTGTTGAGGCTTCTGTTGAGGAGCTATACCTTCTTCATCCGAGAGTACTTGTAGTCGTGCACGACACGCCTAGTACTGCGATAATCGGATGAGACGGTCGTGCGACCTCGAATAGTGCTAAATGCACAATGCTGTAATCATGTAAAATGACCTCACATTCGCCTTCACAGGCAAGATGCTCGAGTGGGTTAAAAACCACATCATAAACTGGGTCGTTAGTTAAACAACCCCTAACACCCCCATTCGCTTCTTGTTGTCTCTCAAGGGGGAGGACAGAGCGATACAAAAACTCCAATAGACAGGTTGTGAACAACCACCCTACGGGTAATGATCCGGCCTCCCCGGTAATTGGAGTTAGGAGAAAGAGGCTACATTAGTTAGCTCAACACTTCTGCAGAAGTTGGATGCATCCGTGACACTGCTTTTCAGCCCTTGGGGAATCCTCTCTCGGCTAAAGCCGTCCCTTTAGGAGCGGACTCAACTAGCTATTCGGGTTATTCAAAATACATAGAATAACAGACGCCCGAACTAGTTTCAGTTGTTTCTACGTTTTGCCTACACGTGCCCGTAGGCCAGTAATATTGAAATATAAAGTCTGTCCACATTGGTTGTTGGGTCGTAAGATTCGCTTTCACTACTGACTCGCTTGCACTACTGATTCGCTTGCAATACTGACTCACTTGTACTACTTATGCATTTGCACTAATTACCTGCTTGCATTTCTTACCTGTTTAATTGCATATATGCTTTAAACTACGTAACCTACTGAAGTAAATGTACATAATTCAGGTTCTTGTAGTCTCTCTTGTGCACCTACTAGTTTTTTCCCGAAACTAACCCATTCTATAGGTACATGAGATGATTAGGTACGCTACGAGCGATGGCGCGATAGCAAGATGGCTCCAAGACTTTCTTCTTCTTGCTCTTTGATCGAGTCCTGGATGTTTTGGGTTTTGTAACGGATTTTTCTTGGGATATCTGAATTTTGTACTATTTGGAGAACTTAAATGAAAGTGACTTTTCCAAGTGTTTGCAAGTAACATGGGTTGTGCGCTTTGGTTCTTTTAGCTAACGCGCCCAAAGTTGTCTGCTTGCTGTTATGAAATTAACAAAAGAATAGTCTTCCGCTGATTTCATAAACCATCTCTGAGATAAAGAGATTTCTTTTTAGTCTCTTGTTTGTTTTTCCAAAAGGTTCACAAGTTTGAAATTTTAGGGCGTTACAACTTGATATTAGAGCTAAGAGAAACAATGATTGTTGACCATTGAGCATCCACATCGTGCTGTGAGTATACCTTTCCTCTTGCTTAGTAAGTGCATTTTGCATTGTTAAGCTAAGTGGCTTGACACGTTCTGCTTATGTACCATCATTTCTGGGTTTTCATAAACTACTCATGTTAAACATGAATAGTACTTATGTTTTTTGGCTTTTTTTTAGCTTCCTGAAATTTCTAATTATTGGTATTCCTTATTTACTCCAAGGATGGCAATGAACTCGAACGAAGGGTTTGTTGACGAATGGTCAAATCAATGGAGATTCGTGATGGATTTCCTAAGTTCCTTGGCTGCGGCTATGCGATACCAGATTCGTTCCCAAAGGAAACCAACGCCCGTTTCTGAGCCGATCCCGCATACCGCAGTGATGTATGAGAAATTTCTGAAGCTTGACCCCCCGACCTTCGACGGCAAGCCCGACCTAGACATGGCCGATAACTGGGCGAAGGAGGTGGAACGAGTGTTCGAGGTCTTGTCAGTGCCCGATGACAAGAGGACGTTATTCGGGACCTTCAAGATGAAGGAGAATGCTCGCAATTGGTGGGACATGGCCCGAGGTGTGCAGTTTTCAGAAATTTTACCCATTCCTTGGGAAGCTTTTAGAAAGACTTTCTTGGAGAACTACTTCCCGCCTCATGCGAGGGAGAAGAAGGTAGAGTTCTTGGAGCTCAGCCAGGGCAATTCGAGTTTGACGGATTAATCGCCAAATTCCAGAGTTTGGAACCCTATTGCCCCAACCTGTTCACGGATGATCGGGATCGAGCAGAAAAGTTTGTTTGGGGGGTTGAAGGAGGGACTCATGTATCGGGTCCTAACGAGCATGCCCTCGACCTTCTCTGCGGCAGTTGCTGCTGCCACCTACCTGAGTGAAGCTTGGGAGCACACTAGGAGTACTTCGAGCAGGAGGGCACCCGCTATGGGTGGTGAGCCGAAGACACCTTCCGACGGCCCAGGCAAACGACCACTCTTTCCAGTAAAAAGCGAAGGAGGAAGGAAATGATATCCTCCTTCGAAGCGTCAACGGCCTCAGGGCAACCCTCCAGCTAGGCAACAGGCTGACAACGTATGCCCCAGATGCCTGCGATCTCACCTTGGGCAGGCGTGCCCGCTCGACATAGGCGGATGCCTGTATTGTGGCAAGATGGGCCACTATGCCCACAATTGCCGCAAAAAGGCGGCTGATGACTCCTGACAGAACAATGGAGCACCTCTGCTCCCTCGGCCACCACAACCGCAACAGCAGTATCAAACACCACAACCGCAGGCGAGCGGTCAAAGGAGGGTGCCAGGACACGTCTACACCGCCAAGGCCGAGCAGTTGACCAAGGGCGACCTAGTGTAAGGTACCCTCTTTGTCGCTAACAAAGCGGCTTTTGTGCTTTTTGATTGTGGTGCCACACACTCTTTTATTTTGGTAAATTTTGCCGAGTTTTTGCTTATACCGATAAAACCCTTGCATAATACCCTTGAAGTGTATAACCCGATTGAGAAAAACACCATTTATGCGGCCTATGTACCAGTGTTGGACGTAGTCTTGGCAGATCGACATTTACCGGCTTGTGCTATCCTGCTAGTGATGATGGAATTTGACGTCATCCTAGGCATGGATTGACTGCACAAGTATCATGCCAAGATAGCAGTATTGTTTTATCTCCACCAGGAATGCTCAAGGTGGAATTCAAGATCGCGAAACGCGTTCGGGCGAGCAAATTGATTTCGTCGCTGAAGGCGCAAGGCTACCTGAGGAAGGGATGCACTGCCTTTTTGGTTAATGTCATCCTGTCCGAGCCGATGCGAGTTCCGATGGGAGACTTGGAGGTTGTTCAAGATTTTTCAGATGTCTTTTCGGAGGAATTGCCAGGCCTTCCTCCACCTTGTGAGGTGCAGTTCAACATCGAGTTGTTGTCGGGTACTACGTCAATTTCTAAGGCTCCATATCGGATGGCATCAGCCGAGCTCGAAGAGCTTAAGAAGCAGTTGCAAGAGTTGATGGATCAGGGATACATCCGCCCCAGTGTCTCGCCCTAGGGTGCTCTTGTCTTGTTCGTGAAAAAGGACGGATCATTGCGGTTGTGCATTGATTATCGGGTTTTTAACCAGGCGACAATAAAGAATATATACCCATTGCTACGCATCAAGGATCTGATCGACCAGTTGCAGAGGGCCAAGATCTTCTCAAAGATTGACCTTAGCTCTGGGTACCATCAACTCAGAATTAAGGGAGATGATATCTCCAAGACGACCTTTCGGACCATGTACGATCATTACAAATTTACGGTCATGCCCTTCGAACTCACTAACACTCCTGCAACGTTTATAGATCTCATGAATAGGGTGTTCAAACCTTTCTTAGACACCTTCCTGATCGTGTTCATTGACGACATTCTGGTGTATTCCGATAGCTGGGAGCAACATCATGAGCATTTGAGGGTTATTCTCGAAACCTTATGAAAGGAGCGTTTGTTCGCTAAGTACTCTTAAGTGCGAGTTTTGGCTAGAAGAGATCATGTTTTTGGGACATGTCATCTCCAAGGAAGGTGTGTCCGTGGATCCAACGAAAGTTGAGGCTGTACTCAGTTGGCAACAGTCGAGGAATGTTCATGACATTCGGAGTTTTCTTGGATTAACTGGGTATTACCGAAGATTTATCCAGGACTTTTCTAAGATCTCTCTACCCTTGACGCAACTTCTGAAGAAAGAAGCTAAGTTCGTGTGGGACGACATGTACAAGAGCAGTTTTCAGATATTGAAGGAACGCCTTACGACTGCTCCTATTTTGGCCTTACCTTCGGGTCAAGGCGGCTTTGTGATTTACTCCGACTCTTCCGGGATAGGCTTGGGTTGCGTCTTAATGCAGAACGATAGAGTGATTGCCTATGCATCACGCCAACTTAAAATACATGAGAAGAATTATCCGACTCATGATTTGGAGTTAGCAGCAGTGGTCTTTGCATTGAAGATATGGCGGCACTATTTGTACGAGGAGCGGTTCGAGGCTTTTACAGATCATAAAAGCCTAAAATATTTGTTCTCGCAGAAAGAGCTGAATATGAGGCAGCGGCATTGGCTGGAGTTCCCCAATGATTACGACTTTACCTTGTCCTACCACCCAGGAAAAGTGAACGTCGTGGTCGACGCTCTAAGCCGCAAGTCTCCCAGCGTTTTCGTTAATTTATTATTCGCAGGGTGGAAGCTGATCGAGGATCTGATATCGTGGGAACCGTTTGCGGTCACTCCAGATTCGATCAGTCTTTCCACCATGGTAGCTCAACTTGAGCTATTGTCAAAGATCTTTGTCAGTCAGAAGATCGATGCGCAGTACGAAAAGCTGAAGGCTCTAGCACAATGGGTCGATACCCCCTTCCGTCTGAGTGAGGAAGGAGGTGTATGGCATAAGGATCGTCTCTGGGTGCCAGAAGATCCTATTTTGAGAGATGAGATTCTCGCTGAAGCCTACAGGTCCAAGTATACGATTCACCCGGGCGGCACAAAGATGTTCAAAGATTTGCAGTGCATATATTGGTGGAGTGGAATGAAGCGGGACGTAGCCGGGTATGTTTCAAAGTGCTTGACTTGCCAACAGGTTAAGATTGAGCACCAACGTCCAGACAGAGTGATGCAACAGATGGAGATTCCTCAATGGAAGTGGGAAGACATCACAATGGACTTCATCGTCGGTTTGCCGAGGTCGCGGAGGGAACACGATGCGATTCGAGTGATCGTGGATCGACTCACTAAATCGACGCATTTCCTCCCTATACGACTCGGTCAGTCACTGGACAACTTGGCAAACCTCTATGTCAGGGAGATTGTGAAATTGCATGGTGTTTCTATGTCAATCATCTCCGATCGTGACCCGAGGTTCACCTCCAGGTTCTGGGGGCAGCTGCAGTTGGCCTTGGGCACGAAACTGAAATTCAGCACCGCCTTCCACCCTCAGACCGACGGACAATTTGAATGCACGATTCAGACTTTGGAGGACATGTTGCGAGCTCGCATGATGGATTGGAAGGGAGAGTGAGACTCTCATACCGGGTTGGCCGAATTCGCGTACAATAATAGTTATCATGCGAGTATCGGTATGACCCCGTACGAAGCCTTGTACGAGAAGCCTTGTCATTCACCTGTTTACTGGGATGAGGTTGGTCAACATATGCTAGATTCACCTATAGTGCTACAACACTATAAAGCAAGTGCAGATGATCAGGGAACGTCTTTGTACCGCGCAAAGTCGGCAGAAGTGTTACGTCGATCGTCGACGTAGAGAGCTTGTGTTCTCAACAGGAGATATGGTTTTTGTTAAAGCATCTCCTACAAAGAGCATTTTCCGTTTCGGGAAGAAGGGAAAGTTGAGTCTTCGGTTCGTCTGACCTTTTGAGATCTTGGATCGGATCGGTAAGGCAGCTTACCGTGTTGCGTTGCCTCCTCAGTACACTCAGATCTACGATGTCTTCCACGTATCTATGCTGAGAAGATACATTCATGACCCATCACACATCATTCATTATGATAATGTGGATATCCAAAAAGACTTGACGTTCGAGGAAAGACCAGTGGCACTCGTTGATCGTCGAGACCAAATGCTAAGATCGAAGACGATTTCTCTTGTAAAAGTACGTTGGCAACACCATGGAATAAATGAATGCACATGGGAGCCGGAGTCTGATATCATGGAAAAATACCCTGACTTGTATTTTGACCAATGTATGCAATAGAAATTTCGCAGCTAAAATTATTTTAAGGAGGGTAGGATGTAACAAAAAAAATTGTTTTGATTCGGGCCGGATCCGGACCCGACCCGGACCACCGCCTCTCGATGTCGTTTACGACAACGAGGTAGGCGGGAGGAGGGTTACAAACCCCCCCTCACCGCCTCTCGCCTTCTCATCTCTCTCCCTTACCCTCTCGCTCTCTGCAGTTTCTCTCTCACTCTCTCGTCCGCGACTTTCTCCCTCACCGCCCCTCTCGTCTCTTTCTGTCTCTCCGTTTCTCTCATTCGTCCACTGTCACCGACGCAGGCGACCCTCGACAACTCGCGACCATCGACGACAAGCTCCTCTCCGTCGAGCTTCCTCCGAAACCCCCCTGGTACGCCGCCGCCTCTTTTTGTCCCCTTTTCTCCCGTCTCTTCTCTTTCCCCCTAGGTTCTCCGTTACGCAGGGAGGGGAGGGCTGAGCCACCTCCTTGCTGCTCTAGATTGCAGGGGACGGGTAAAGCCCCCTCCCTGCGAGCCCTTTTGGCTGCAGGGTATGAGAGGGGCCGATTCCCCTCCCGGTGCCCTTTTGGTTGCAGGGGAGGGGCTGAACCCCCTCTCTGCTTCCGTTACTGCAGGGGAGGGGTTAAGCCCCCTCCTTGCTCCTTATGCGGCAAGGGAGGGGCCAAGTCCCTTCTCCCTACCCCTTTTTGCTGTTCCAGTAGAGGCCATCGGCCCCTGCCTCTTTTTGATTGTTCTAGCAGAGGCCATCGGCCCCTGCCCTTTTTACTTGCCAGCAGGGGCTGATGGCCCCCTGCTCTTTGTGCACGAGCCTATACCCTTGGTCGACAGGCCCGGGTAATCTTCAGAAACTACATCGTGATGGGGATAGATTATTGTAATTATTGGTCTTCAACGAAGAATTCTCAGTAAGCGTTAGTCATTAGCTCGCTTTGACTATGTCCCTCTTTTGGCAGCAAGGGTCATTTGGCACTGCCCCATCATTTTTTTTCGAGGCCATTGGGACGGTTGGCCCCAACCCTATCTATCGGAGAAGTCGAGTCTTCTCCTTGCTTTTGCTTTTGTCTGGGTTGCATGTTAATATCGCATATTTGCAGCTACGACGGATCGCGCTCGCGCTCCGTGACCCGAGCCGTCAATCGCGTACATTCACAGACGCCAGCAAGCTCGTAACTCTCCAAGGTAGGGAAAGATTGCACGTAAGACTTGGATAATTGAATTAAGTTCAATTAGAGTAAAAGCGATCATTAAATGAATATATATATATATATACAAATATATATATTTATATGAGTATGCACTTCATTCAAGGACGCGGTTTCGCGATCCTTGCTCTTTACCTTCTATCAGTCTTTACTTGCCGTCGCGTATCGCATCCAGATCTTGCGTTGCACTTCTGCTTATAGTTTTTACTTGCCGTCACGCATCACGTCGAGATCTTGCGTTGCACTCCTGCTTATCGTTTTTACTTGCCTTCACACATCGCGTCGAAGTTTAGCGTTGGACTTCTGCTTACCGCCTTTACCATGCCATCGCGCTCTGCGCCTAGGCTCTTGCTTTTGCATATGTGTTGGTATTGCCTTGCTATTGCAGATGACGTGCAAGTTCTTGCTTTTTGCGTATGCCTTAAAGGCAACCTCGTGGATGCTGCAAGGGGCATTTACCACTCTCTCTCTTGCGATGAGAGTTGAGTTGGGAGCTAGCCTTACATCCTTCTCTAAGGAGAGGGATACCTTGCAAGGATCCTGACTCTTCGAGTATGCAGTCCTGTAGACGAGTTGGGGTTCGAGCGAACTACTTAGCAGAGGTTCTGTTGAGAAACCTATATCCCGTCTATTGACGCCGGTATCGAGTCATGCGAGGCATGTAGATACAACGATAGCGGATGAGATTTTAGGAAATCGCATGCATAATGTTGGCACAAGGTACTGCTGTTTCAAAAGATAAAGTAAAGTTGATAAACATTACATCTTTGTGAAACACTCCTGTTGAGGCTTCTGTTGAGGAGCTATACCTCCTTCATCCGAGAGTACTTGTAGTCGTGCACGACACGCCTAGTACTGCGATAATCGGATGAGACGGTCGTGCGACCTCGAATAGTGCTAAATGCACAATGCTGTAATCATGTAAAATGACCTCACATTCGCCTTCACAGGCAAGATGCTCGAGTGGGTTAAAAACCACATCATAAACTGGGTCGTTAGTTAAACAACCCCTAACACCCCCATTCGCTTCTTGTTGTCTCTCAAGGGAGAGGACAGAGCGATACAAAAACTCCAATAGACAGGTTGTGAACAACCACCCTACGGGTAATGATCCGGCCTCCCCAGTAATTGGAGTTAGGAGAAAGAGGCTACATTAGTTAGCTCAACACTTCTGCAGAAGTTGGATGCATCCGTGACACTGCTTTTCAGCCTTTGGGGAATCCTCTCTCGGCTAAAGTCGTCTCTTTAGGAGCGGACTTAACTAGCTATTCAGGTTATTCAAAATACATAGAATAACAGACGCCCAAACTAGTCTCAGTTGTTTCTACGTTTTGCCTGCGCGTACCTGTAGGCCAGTAATATCGAAATATAAAGTCTGTCCACATTGGTTGGGTCGTGAGAATCGCTTGTACTACTGACTCGCCTGCACTACTGACTCGCCTGCACTACTGACTCGCTTGCACTATTAATTCGCTTGCACTACTGACTCGTTTGCACTGCTGACTCACTTGCACTACGGACTCACTTGTACTACTTACGCGTTTGCACTAATTACCTGCTTACGCGTTTGCACTAATTACCTGTTTGCATTTCTCACTACTGACTCGCTTGTATTACTGATTCACTTGCACTACTGATTCGCTTGTACTACTTACGCGTTTGCACTAATTACCTGCTTGCATTGCTTACCTGTTTAATTGCATATCTGCTTTAAACTGCGTAATCTACTTAAGTATATGTACATAATTCAGTTTCCTGTAGTCTCTCTTGTGCACCTACTAGTTTTTCGTGATTTGACCCAAATCAAGAAAGATTAAAGAAAAGCTTAGGTAAAAAAAGAACAAAGGCAAACGACAAGGGCTATAGTATTCGGACACTCCATTTTGCCCTCCGTTCCCATGTCGACAAGCATATCCATGTGTCGACACGTGTAACACCCCAAAATTTCAAACCCGTGAACCTTTCAGAAAAACAGACAAGAGACTAACATACTCTTAACACGCCTTTTCAAACTGAACATGGTGGAGAACCATGGACAATTTGGATTTTAAATCCCAATACCGATTTGCTAGAAGTGCCTTGGTGTATAAATCTGAACGTAGGATGATTCTCCTTGGTTTCAACTTTTTTTTATGACGAAATAGTGGTCTATCTCCACGCGTTTCATTTTTTTATGTTGAACTTGATTAGTGAAAATAGAAACTGCACTCCGGTTGTCACAATAGACTAGAGACCTAGAGACAGACTGTGCTAAAATTTTCTTAAAAGTGACTTTAGCAGTCACGATTGCCATGGCCTTGTACTCTGTCTCGGTGCTAGACCACACAATTGTTTTATGCTTTCTGCTTGCATAGGAGACCATATAAGAACCTAAATAAACACCATAACTGATTTTCTTGTAGTTGGATCATGAGCCCAATCAACATCCACGTACGCAATCACCTTGATGGAATGATGGGTATGCTCACGAGTTAGTCTCATGTAAACAAGCCCATCAAAAAGAGTGCCTTTGATATACTACAAGATTCACTTCATCGCTTATATATGCTTTGTTTGAGGCCTATGCATGTACTGAGGTACCTTATTCACAACAAAAATTAAATAAGGTCTAACGAAGGTCAAATATGGAAGAGATCCAACTATGCTCCAATATTTTTCGGGATCTTCCAAATAGGTATCATCTTCTCGGTCTACACTCAAATGCATATGAACAACCATCAGAGTATCCATGGCCTTGCATTGTAACATTCCATTCCACTGTAGAATATCATGGGCATACTTTTGCTAGAAAAAAATAAGGTGATCGGGTTGCTGGTCAACCTGCACTCCAAGAAAGAATCGAATAGGATTCAAGTCTTTTATATGAAACTTCTTGTGCAACAATAACTTTATCTCATTAATCTTATGCTATTTCCCTCGTGATTGTCATAGCCATAAACCAAGATAATAGTGATGTCCAACTTTACTTTTTGCACAAATAAAGAGTAGTCACAATGGATTCCTTCAAATCCAAGAGTTTTCACAACAGGACTAAAAGTATCAAACCATGTTTGAGAAGCCTGCTTAAAACTATAAACGAATTTTCGCAATCTCGGCACAGAGGTGTTTGGGTCTCCTTTTAAATACCCATGTGAGTGCTCCATATACACTTCTTCACACAAATCCCCATATAGAAACACATTTTTAAATCTAACTGAAATAATCTACATCCATGTAATATGGCCAAAGATAAGACAATTCAAATTGTTTCCATTTTGACCAGAAGGCTGAACGTTTCATCAAAGTCCAAGCCATGTTCCTATCTATACCCCTTTGCCATGAGTTTAGCTTTGAAATGCTCAATGCTGCCATATGATTTGCATTTAACTTTATATACCCATCGACATCCAACAACATTCTTATCTAGTGGCACGAGAACTACTTCCCATGTATGACATTCATGGAGTGCATTAATTTCATGGTTCATAGTCTCTGTCCAACGAGAATCGACACTTGCTTAAGCAAAAGACTTGGGCTCTTGAATATATTCAAGAGCTGCGACATATGTCTAAAAATCTAGTGAAAAGGATTCATAGCTTACCCATCTAGGTTGTAGATTCTTGACTCGACTACTCATTACGAGTGGGAGCATATGCATAAGATCCTAAATTTGAACCATCATGTGTTGAAGTTGTAGCCATATGATTAGAAGCAGTTTTTGGCTATTGTTGTTGTTGATCTGAATAAAAAGAAAATACAACACCTCGTGATTGTACTATGATGGCATCACTGGACTGTTGTGCTAGTCTCCTTCTTGCATAGACCTGGTCAAAGAAAAAAAACTTATTTGCTTAGGTGCATGAGAATCTTGATCAGCAATCGTGCTAAGCGAAGATGGGATATCAATATCATGATTTTTTGCACTTGTTAGCACATGTGAAGAAGGCCAAAAAGAATTCAAGAGGTCAAAATTAGATTATTTACATATATTCTCATAGTGAAATGATAACTTTGTTAGCAGCATGATCAAAACAACAATAGCCCATAAATTCATCGTCATACCCAATGAATTGGCACACTGTCCTTGGGAGATAGTTTATTTCTCAGAAACTTGATGACATAAACAAAACATCGAAACCATAGGCTTTTAGCCTTGTGTAATCTGAATGCACACCATACAACGAAAAATGGGCTGACTCTCCTCCAAGAGTGGACAAGGGCATTTTGTTTATTAAGTGAACCGTTGTGTGAAAAACTTTCGTCCATAGGCGCTCCTTTAAATTCACATCATACATCATTGTTTGGGCTGTTTCGACTACATGTCGATGCTTTGCGTTCAGGGACTCCGTTTTGTTGAGAAGTTCTAGGACAACTCAACTTACACTGAATACCATTATCATATAAAAAATGTGTGAATTCATTTGACATGTATTCACCACCATCGTCACTTCGCAGGGCAAGCATTTTTTTTTTTTGAAAATTAGGTTTTCACATGATTTGAATTGACGAATTATTGAAAAAACTTGATTTTTTGATTTTAAGAAGAATATCCAAGTAAAACGATTATAATCATTCATGAAAATCAAATAATATTTGGATTTTGATAAGGACACAATAGGTGAATGACCTTATACATTAGAATGAATGAGCTTAAAAGGAAATGAAACCCTTTTAATAGATCTTGACAAAGAAAGTTCATGATTGTTACAAACTCGTAACTAACACAAGAGCAGACACTTTGGTCTTTAACATCAATAAGACCTTTATTATACAAACTATCAAGAAAGTTGAAATTGCAATGTCCTAATCTACAATGCCCAACAATAGACTTTGACGAAGAAAATAAGGCAAGACTAGCTAAAAAAAGAGTAGACGAGGAGGTCGGGGCTTTATCAAGCAAATATAAATTCCTGTATCTCCTTCCCTTAGTGAGCGTCTGATTCGTGTGAATGCCCTATACAGCAACCGAAGACGGAGAAAAGGTGACACAAGAATCAATGTCTTAACATAACTTAGAAACAAAAATTATAGTTTTTTTGAAGATTAGGAGAAAGAAAAATATTTGACAAAGGAAGGGAACCTCTACTGGTAGGAACAATGGTAGTGATCACACGTGATGTTATCCATTTCTAGTGATCACACGTCCATTTCCATGATAAAGTTCATAATAAGTGAGTTTACCAGAATCTCTGGTAACATGATTTGTGGTGTCGGAGTTCAAGAAGCAACTTTGATAAGACCCTGATGGATGTGACATGCCAGAAAGCACTGCCCAAGGGTTCCTTATAGGATTATGTGGCTGCTGAATATTTATCTGTCCGAAACCAGTGCATTTACCAGATCTCTTGTCTGTTGCTTGTTCAGGAAAACCTATTCCTGTGGCGTTCTCACATGGTATCAAAGCTTGCAAAAAGGTAAGTCTCATTAAATCTTGGCTGCACAATTTCTTCTCACATCTAGAACTCTTGTTTCCCTATTTTCTGAATCAGATCTGCTCTTCTTCATTTCATTACCTTTTCTTTGTCGGATCTGGTACGTATTCACCAGATCTGTACCTTTTTCTTTCAGATCTGATCAGAATAGCATCAAATCCAACTTATTTTCTCCCCAATCTCTGAGATCTGTCACTTTTCTTCCAGATTTGATCGAAATCAGCTCAGATCCACCTTTTCTCCACCACAATTGTTTATATCTATTATTTTTCTCTAAAGATCTAATGGAAAAATCATTAGATCTAATTTTCTGCACCTTGGATTATATTCTCACCATTTTTACATTCCTATTTCTGCATCAAATCAGACCATATTGAGATTTGATTTGTGTTTACCTCAAAAAAAATTCTCTTATATATATATATATACTTAAAAAAAAGGGAAGAACATTCTACTGACGTTGCTGTCTTGACAGACATCCCTGCCTGTCGCTTTCAGAAAAAAGGGTGGGTGGTGGTGGTGGTGGGGGGGCATTATCGTTCTTCTGACATTTCATCCCTCTCTAGTACTCGTTCTTCGTTTTGCAATCATTTTATCTTGTTTTGGCTTTTCTTTATCTGTTCTCGTTCCTGTGATTTCAGTTTTCGTGTTTTCTGTTTTCGTTCCTATAATGGCTGGGCTCAATGCTTCTTTCCTCATCCATCTTGTCACCGAAAAACTCGATTCCACAAATTTTACTACCTGGGAAAGGCAACTCATTTCTTTCTTGTTCAGCTATGATTTAATGGGACACCTTGATAGGTCGATGTCTGTACCTTTGGAATTTGTTTCTCAAACAACTTCAGTGCAAGAAGAAAGTTCAGAAAAGACAGTGAAATCCCAAATTCACAATCCTGATTTTATTGCTTGGGAGAAAGATGATCAAGCAATGGTTGTATTCATCACGACCACTCTTTCACGTGAAGTTTTGTTTCATATCCACTATGGCATTCCTGCTAAGGAATTGTAGGATGTCTTGCATCACTGGTACGAAGAGGTCTCTACTCCAAAAGTATATAAATTGAAAGCCGAATTTGCATATTTAAAGAGAGGTGATTCCTTCTTTGCTAATTATCTTTCCAAGATAAAGGTTATCGTGGATCAACTGGCAGCCATTGATTCTTCCTTGTCTGATGAGGATATATGCACAAAAACTATTCGAGGACTGGGGGCAGAATACAATATGTTTATCACGGTGTATACACCCACAACACTACACCCACTTTTTGATCATCTGCATACTATGTTGCTGGAGCATTATGCCATGTTCGGTTTGTCAGCAAGACCTCAAAAGAATGAAATTTATCATGAAATTCTGGTTGCTACACAAGGATATACTGGATCCTCTATGCCTAGAGGAAGAGGTAGGGGCATGGACGAAATTTTGGTGGTGGTGGTCGAGGTTCAGGTATCTTACTCACACCCCAAAATAATTCAAATAGTGTGTCAAATGTGTAAAAAGAAGAGCATACCGGCTCTAACTGTTACTGGTGATGTATCCCTACATTTAGACCACCTACAGTGCCTATACATCCTCATTTTCGTGCATTGGCTACAACTCGTCCACCCATGGCTGGTTCGCAACCACGCGTCCCAGCTAATTTCATACAGGGTCATCCCACTGCTGCAGCTTCAGCAGTTACATCTTATGATATGGTCACACTTAGCTCTGATACCATGTGAGAATGCCTTGGGAATAGGTTTTCTTGAAAGAGCAAGCGAATGAAAGAAAAGGGTTTTTTCCAATGGAGACGTCACCCATTATGGGTGGTGTGATTCTGTATTTATAATATACACATTACATCACGATTCTCATGGATCCGGTCAAGATTCGATCCAACCAGCATACTCTTAACACCATCAAGTTGTCTTCTTCCAACTATATCATTTGGAAGGGAGTTGATTTACCTTATATTAGACATATGAAGTTGATAGACCACATTGATGGTACCACGAAAGTTCCTCCTGATCTCATTACCACGGAAGAGACTGATGGGGAAAACGAGAAAAGGAAAGTGGTTGCCCAAAATCCTGCTTATGATGATTGGCTGCCGTGGATAAAGGCCTCTTAGCTTGGATCAATTAGACACTTCCAGAAGATATCCTGACACTTAGTTGATTTATCTTGAGCACAAGAAGTCTGGGATGAGTTGAATAACTGCTTTGCTCAACATTCTCAAGCAAATGCTATTTACCTTAAGAAGCAGTTGATTGATTGCAAGAAGGGGAAGCAGCCCACATCAGTATTTGGGGAAGATCAAAAACTTATGTGATCAGCTGGAGTTGATTCAGCAGCCAGTTGATGCTGTTGACATGGTTTTGTATGCTTTGCATTGCCTTGGTGAAGATTATGAGTAATTTATAACCGTAGTTTCTACAACAAAGCCATTCCCGCATTTTTCTGATTTACGCTCTATGTTGATGCATCATTAAGCTATGTTTCAAAACAAACACACAGGCTCTACAAATTTTGAGCAAGCTCCTGCACATAATGTTTTGTTGGCAGCAAATAACAATAACAATAATCAAGGAGGAAGAGGTGGTAAAGCCCGTGGTGAAGGCCGTTTCAATAACTATTATGGCTGTGGCCGTGGTAGAGGAAGATTTGGTGGCTAAAATAACTATGCTTATCGCGAAACTTTTCAGCAAAATTAAGTCCAAGGTATACTTCCTACACCAAACCAGAATTTTAATAACAATCACAATTTAAGATCTAATTCTGGTTATAGAAATAACTGTGGTCCAACGAGTTACATTTGTGGGGCGCAAAATTATCTCGCTGAATACTGTCGTAAGAAAATCAATGGTAGAAGCAATGTTGGCAACATGAGTGTATAATTCCAACTACCAAGGAGACAAGAATGATGTCGTCTGTGGGTCATAATAAAGATGTCTATCTATGTCATCATCATTGGGGTATTGTTCATTTGAGTCTATAAATATGCTTTCTAAGCAGGGTTGTGTTCTTCGGTCAGTTCATGTCCTTTAATGTATCATGGTTTCCACTTGGGTAAACATGTTAGATTTCTTTTTGTTTTGAGCAATAAAATAACCTCTTTCATTCTTGAGCTTGTTCATACTGATGTTTGGGGTCCCGGGAAGCTTCTTAGATAGGTGGGAAGCTCGAAGCGCGATACTCCTCGCTTTCGAAACTTCGTGGGAATCTCGATTCTCCCATGTTTCTTCTATGCTTTCTATATGCTTTTCACACGTTTCTTTTCATGTATTTTCTTTCATTCATTCACTTACTTTTCATGTACTTTCTTTAAATTAGTAACCATCATTGTTAGATTTTAACAAAAAATTTAACTCTTTTACTGAAAAATCATGAAATATAAGAATGATCAATTTTATTTTAGTTTTAATTTGTTGTTCGATTCCTATTCAATTACCATATTGCTTCATTTTTTTAATATTTTGCTTTAAATTGATACTTCGCTTCCCGCTTGCTATAAATTTTAAAATGCTTTGCTTCTCGCTTCCGTTTCCCGTATCGTTTCCTGCTTTCGCTTCCTAGTTTGGCAACCTTGGTCCTGCACCCATTCTTTCTTTATTTGGCTTATGTTATTATGTCATATTTGTTGTCAACTTCTCCAAGTATACATGGATTTATTTCCTTAAACATAAATCTGAAGTTTTTGACATGTTTAAGGAATTTATGTCTTATGTTGAAAATCAGTTCCATAGAAGTATTGGTATCCTTTGTTATGTTGGAGGGGGAAAATTCGTATCCAATGTGTTTACATGGTTTCTTAGGGACAATGGGATAGAGAGACAATTTTCTTCTTAGACACTCCACAACAAAATAGAGTGGCTGAAAGAATACAGGCACATCAGTACATCACGAAAGTTGGTCTTTCGTTGATGTTTACCAGTGGTGTGACAAAAACAGTGTGGTCAGAAGCATTTCACACAACTGTTTATTTGATAAATAGGCTGCCAGCTGAAGGTATTGATGAGAAGGGTCTATATCTTCCATTCCATGAACTCAAAATTGGAGCAAATAAAAGGTTGGACTTGAGCTGGGATGTTTTCCCTAAGAATTGGTAGGTAAACAGCTTAATGCAGGATATCTAAGGTCTTTAGTAAGCTCTATGCCTCCAATTGATAAAAAGCCTTCTTTGTTGTGATGTGAGCTGAAAATGCCGCAAGCTCATAAAGCTCATTCTATTTATGAGCTGAAGTTCTCATGACAAGCTAGGGCTTGTTTTCTTAATAAATGAGTTGAGTTTGAGCCTAAAGCTTGGGCTCTTTAAGATCTTGATAAGCTTGTAGTTTCTCTAAATGTATATTACGCAGACAGACACACACACAATCTCTCTCTCTCTCTCTCTCTCTATATATATATATATATATATATATATATATATAATGCCAGCGAGCTGGCCTGACCTGACCTCGGGTGCAGGTTGACCGCACCTGGTGCAATGTAACCTGAGTCCTGCCGCTCCCACACTTGTATCGCATCACGTCGACGCTGGTGCATTGGCCTCTTTGGCGAGTCCATGCGGCACAGTTTAAGACACAAACTTCTTGTGGCCTATCTTCTTGCAATAGTCCTTCAAAAAATTAGTCTCCCAAACATATGGTTGAACACTAAAATATACGTATATCAACCAACCTTATGCATCTCAGTGAGTGCGACATAACATCTTCACCTTCAATAGAAAGTGCAACCTCCAAAACACTCTTCTAAAATCCACTAATAATAATTTTTAATCTGTTTTGTATTTGCACAAAAATGTATTATGCATGCTTCAAGTCACGAAACTCAAGGCTGAAGAGAGTGGTTCAAGGAACTCAGACACCTCTAAGCTGCTGCACACACGCACAACTCTGCATACACCTCTAACACAGCCAAAATATTGGTTTTTAATGCCTTAGAACCAGTCCTAGGTACTTAGAACAAGATGCCGCCCTTGATACCTCTTCAAAACTTCTCAAAACTCCAAAACCACAGGTGAAATTGCTCATCCAACGCTTATATTGTAATTATATACCAAGAATGGCCCAAACCAAAGTGATTCAAGGCCACTCAAACATCAAAAATATATCTTAAACTGTGTTTCTCCAAAACTGGCCCTATTTCCAGAAAACAGGACAGAAACTCAAGAAAACTGGCTCCAAATCAAACAATATTTGTTTCTAAAATCTTGTTTTCAACCACTGTTCCAGTGGCAAATAGCTATAATTCAAACTATATATCCAACTGGGCACTTGTAAGCAATGGACATAAATACATCCAAATTAGAGTTACTGGAAGCTTCTTAGATAGGTGGGAAGCTCGCTTCAGAAGCCCGATACTCCTCGCTTTCGAAACCTGATAAGAACCTCGATTCCCCCACGCTTCTCCTATGCTTTCCACACGCCTCGTCTATTCTTCTATGTTCTCTTACTCAACTTTTCTACTTTCTCTCACTCTTCTCACTCACTTCCATGTGCTTTCTCTAAATTGGTAGTCATCACTTTTAGATTTTGTTAAAAATTTAATTCTTACACTAAAAAACATGAAATTTAATATTTGTCACTTTTATTCTAGTTTTTATTTGTGTTTCATTTTGATTCTCATTCAATTCTTATATATATTTTTATTCCTCACTTCCTGCTTCCTGTACATTTTAAAATGCATGGCTTCTCGCTTCCGCTTTCCCTATCGTTTCGCGCTTCTGCTTCCTAGACTGGCAACCTTGATCCAAACATGACCTTAGATTTTAACTTTCTTCTTGACAGCCATGTTGGGGAATACACACATTAAGTTTGAATCCTAGGACCACTGCGATCCAAGCCTGAGATCTGGTAGAAATAGATCCATATTAGAGTTTTTTTGAAAACTTTATAAACTATTTAGACATAATCCTTTAATGCTTTCTCAAAACAACTGCATTTTTTTCTGGCATTTGTGAAAATGAATTCCATTCTTTTTTATTTTCAATGTTTTGTTTAAAAAATATTTTAAACTGAATTTTGCTATAGCTTTCCATTTGTTATTTTTAGTGCCCAGTGTTTACCTGAGTATAGTCTTAAGGGTGTTCCCCTTCTGTTATCTAATGCTGCACTTTGAGTGCTCTCTGTTGGAGAAGTTATGCATGATTAGTTTGTGTCCTTGCCTCCTCGGGGTATTCCCTTCTGTGGTTCTTCCCATGTTTCTTTGGGGCTATTATCATCTCATACTCCGCTCCTAGTTTTGCCTTGTGAGCTTGTGTCAAATATATATTAAAAGCCTTAGTTATGTTTAGTCTATATGTTTTTTGCTAAAATCATGATGGAAATTTTTGGTAATATTAGTTGTTACTGATAATTATTGATGAGGCTTCTCTGTTCGGGCAGTTATAACATGTTATCAATTTCTTTTAATTAATATGGCTACTGATATGGGTTTTTTTGTTATTTTCAGCTACTAGTGATTACAAGCAGTCTCTTCAATTCCAAAGTTTAAATGAGGAGAAGAGAAACATAATGCTTGAGGTCTGCGCTACTTCACCTATGAACAAATTTGCTGCCTTCATATATATGCTTGTATATGTATTGAACCATTGTGGGATATCTAGGTTATCCGAGGCGGTCGAAGGTTTGAAGTGTCAATATTTGACATTGTGGTTGGCGATGTTGTTCCCTTGAAAATTGGTGACCAGGTAAGAGGAAGTTCTACCTACACTTACATTAGTTTATTGAGCATAGCTTTTCATAAGAGAGTACTAGTAATGCATTAATCATAAAAACTCAGACACAAAATTTTAAGATTCTGGTTTAATATTTGAGATAAGCTTATTTTAAGTTTTTTTTTCTGTTGCATTTCCTGTCTGTAATGCCTTTTACACTAATTTCTCATTTTAAATGTTTAGTTGGCTAGCAGTTAACCTTTATTGCTTGGTCTGTTTGTTCACTGTGTTTCAGCACATTTTTTAAGTCATTTTTCAAAACTTCTCTTTGATTAGGTTCCAGCAGATGGTGTACTTATTGTTGGGCATTCTCTTGCAATTGATGAGTCCAGTATGACAGGAGAGAGCAAAATTGTAAGGCTGATTCTTTAATTAATCATATTCAGTTTTGCTGGTGTGAAACTAGCAACTTAGACATATCAATGACTGCAGATTCACAAGGATCAGAAAGATCCTTTTTTGATGTCTGGCTGCAAAGTTGCTGATGGGTATGGTAACATGCTAGTAAGTATTCCTTGATGTCCTCCTTTGCTTTTTCAGTACAATCTATGTAGTCCAAAGCGCTAGGCGGTGCCTAGTCATTAGACTCCTAACATGACTAGTCGAGGACTAGGTGGGACTAGTTGGTATTCCAATTAAAAAACAAAAAATATATGAATATACATAAAAATGTTTAATTATTTTGGTAATATTTTCATAAGACAAGTACACAATTACACATGCTTTCACAATATATATAACCATAATATAGATATATATGTTCAATTATTCATAACATATTTAGTATAATCATCAAAATGTGCTTTTAGCCTTTCACAGAAAAATTGGTTGTAACACACACATTTTATTCATAGCATAATCAGAATATATATATATATATATATATATATATATATATATATATATATATAGGATTTTGAAAACCTCCCCAATGGAAAACCCTCCCAAATGGATATTTTATTGGATTTTTGGTGTTTTTTTTCAAAATTCTGACCGTACAGATGTGATTTATGCTTGTTTTTATAAGAATCAGTTCTTGGATCATTTGATTTCGATGCATGGATAGGTTTTTATACAACAACAACAATGTTGAGATTAAGAGGTTTTATGGTTAAGTTTTCCTAAACTAGAGGCTATTTTAATTTTTATTCTAATGAGGGACTTACGTGTAATTTCACTTCTTTGGCCTCTCTCTCTATTTAACATAAGGATCCCTTAATCAAATGATGAGTTCTATTGTTTCCTACAGCCGTCTCTCTCTCTCTCTCTCTGCCTCGGTTTCTGCATTTTCTTTCAGGTCGTCAACATGGTATCAGAGCGGTAGATCCCGGGAGCGTGATCGATCTACACTTAAAAAAAATTTCAAATAAAACTGAAAGAGGTGGAAACAGGTGTGTCGCTCCTTTTTCTCTGATGATAGATCTTTGACACGATGAGTGTGTGTCATTAAGATCTGGATATGAAAAGTTTTTGTTTGTTGCTGAAAAAAAAACAACCGAAAGTTTCTGGATGTCGTGATTCTATGCTTCTGCGTGCGCCTTTCATCGTGGGTCGTGAATATGGTTGCTGAGTCCTGAAAAATTTTTTCTTCCAAAAATAACATGCTGTCATTGGTTGTGAATCTGGGTGCCGAGTTCTTCTCGGATCTTATTTGGCTGTTCACTTTCAGAACATGAATATCAGCAGGCGTGATTCCTGCTGGGTCGTGATATTTTTTTTGGCAGTAGCAGGAGTGCTGTGAAAACAGATGTTAATCTGCTTATATCGCCATTCCTTTAATGTTCTAGTTGTCGAATTAAAAAAACTATAGGGATTCTTATATAAGTCGTGGTCCTGCATATTCCTTCAGATCTGATATTCTCTATCGAAGTCAGATTTCTCAAAATCAGATCATATTCAGATCTGATATTCCTTCTGTTGTAGTTGAAGTTGTCTGCTGCCAGATCTGGAAACTGTTTGAAGACCCAACCAGGAGATAGCGTGAAGGTGGAGAGAAAAATCTAATGATCGTGGAACCAGATCAGGTTGAGATCTGGATTGTTGAAAGTTTTTTTTCAGACGTTGATCTGGAATTAGGTTTGACGTCAAGTCTGGAAGAAAGTTGTGCTGAAGCTTCAAGGTATTTCGGTGAAGGCCATTAGCTGTCGTTGATCTGCGGAGTGTGGAGCAGGTCTTTAGTGCTATCTCTGGTGGTGGTGTGATATGCTGCCTATAGCAGTTCATTGTTAAGGTGGATGTGATATATTGGGTCTGAATAGTCGTCGTATTACAGTCGGTGGTCATGAATCTCAGGGTTTATCTGTGAAATTAAAACTAGATATAGCCAGTTGTATAGCTGGTTGTGAATCAGATTTGGATTTTCAGCAAACTGGGTGCGCGTGTGGTTGTACCTTTTTTTTTTTAATCAAGCCCATCATTTTATCTTATGGCTCAAGGGGCTAAACCAGGTGAAAATTATTCCAATGACTGTAACTCTTAGTAGGGCTGAATATGATGAGCTCCTTGCCTTATGTCCATCCGCTTCGAAACCTCCTGGTGCAGAGGTTGCAGGCTCGGCAAGAGATGGCCTTCTTGGCCAAGGTGGTAGGTGGATCATTGATTCAGGAGCATCCAGTCACTTGTGTGGGAATTCGTGTAACTTTTTAAATTTAAAACCTGTCTCAGATCAAAAAAGGGTAGTCCTTGCTGATGGCAGTTCTTCCTCAATTGTAGGGCAGGGAAACATGTCTATTTCCCCTACCCTTCAGTTGTCAAATGTTCTTCATGCTCCCTCTTTTCCACAGAATCTATTATCTGTCAATCGAATGACAAAAGAACTGAATTGTAGGGTAATTTTTTATCCTATGGGTTGCACTTTTCAGGACTTGCTTACGGGGAAGAGTATCAGTGGTGGCTATGAGGAAGGTGGTGTGTATTATCTACATCAACTAGTGGGGTCTGTCTATTCTGCTGTTACGTCTTCCTCGAGTCCTTTATTGTGGCATCATCGTCTGGGTCATCTTCCAATGCCAAAACTTCGTCGAGTCATTCCTCATATACCTCCCTCAGTTTCTTTTCCATGCGAAACATGTCAATTGGGAAAACATTGCCGAAGCTCTTTTCTCTCTAGTCAAAGTCTATCGAGTCAAAGATTGTTTGACCTCCTTCATGTCGATGTATGGGGTCCGAGTAGGATTCCTAGTAGGTCTCAGTGTCGTTATTATTTGGTCATTGTTGATGACTTCTCAAGGTTATCGTGGGTGATCTTGTTAAAAGATCGCTCTCAAGGCCCTGTCATTCTTAAATCTTTGATTGTTGAAATAAAAACTCAATTTGACGTGTGTTAGAATTGTTCGCACTGATAATGCTCTTGAGTTCAAATCCAAAGACTTGCTTCAATTCTATTCTGATAAAGGGATTCAACCTCAATTTACATGTCCTCTTACATCCCAACAAAATGGTGTGGCTGAGAGAAAACATAGACAAATTCTAAATGTCGCTCGATGCCTAATGATTCAATCCAATATGCCTGCGTCATACTTGGGAGATGCAGTTTTGACTGCTGGTTTTCTTATAAACCGCATGCCTTCAAGTTCTGTAGAAAAACAGATTCCAATCCAAATTCTCCGTCCTGAGACTCCTCTTTTTCCTACCCCCCCTAAAGTTTTTGGATGTGTGTGCTCTGCGCATAAGCTGGGTTCTGAACGAGATAAACTTGCTTCACAGTCTATTAAATGTGTTTTCCTTGGGTATCCTAAGAATAAAAAAGGATATCGTTGCTATGACCCTATATCCCATAAAGAGTATGTCAGTGTTGATGTTTCCTTCTTTGAGTCTACCCCATATTTCACGAGTACTACTCCAAGGTTACAAGAGAGTCAGGGTGATGTCTTTCCTCTGCCAATTCCTCCTTTTCCTTTAGAGTCGTTCACTCCACATCCTGTGGCTCCATCCTCTGGGGAGTCTCGATACAGAAACCCTCCTATAGTGTATACTCACAAGTTACCACCTACCTCCATGCCCCCCATTATCTCCTTCTCCTGAGGTAAGTATCTCTGAGCATACTGAAGCTTCTGCTATTGATGAGGATCTTCCTATTGCTCTGCGAAAAGGGAAAAGACAGTGCACCCTTCATCCCATTTCTCAGTTTGTTTCTGAAGTTAATCTTGGGGCATCTATGAAGAATTTTATCTCGGCTTTGTCTGCCTCCTCTGTTCCGCTTCATCACAGTCAGGCTCTCTTCGACCCCAAATGGATGCAGGCTATGCAGGATGAGATAAATGCCCTATGCTCTAGGGGCACTTGGGACTTGGTTGATCCTCCAACTGATGCAGATATTGTTGGCTGCAAATGGGTATATACCATTAAATATAACTCGGATGGGTCAATTGAACGGTACAAAGCCCGGTTGGTTGCAAAAGGCTATACTCAGACTTATGGTGTTGACTTTTTTGAAACTTTTTCCCCAGTCGCTCATCTTGGCACTATTCGTCTCGTTCTCTCTGTTGCAGTGCACTATGGATGGCCCTTATCTCAGTTGGATGTCAAGAATGCCTTTTTGTATGGAGATTTACATGAAACAGTCTATATGCAAAAACCCCCAGGCTTTGAGGTTCAGGGGGAGTGTCAGAAAGTGTGCAAGTTGAATAAGGCTATTTATGGCTTGAAGCAGAGTCCTCGGGCATGGTTTAAAAAATTATTTGAGGTAATGTCGAATTTTGGATTTGTCAGGTCAGCCTCAGACCACTCCTTGTTTATCAAGAAAACTAGTTCTGGAATTGTGATTATGGTGGTATATGTCGATGACATTATATTAACAGGAAGCAATGCGCAAGATATTTCCGCAACAAAGGATCATCTTCAGGAGTATTTTGTTACTAAAGATCTTGGTTCCCTTCGATATTTTTTGGGTATTGAGGCTGCAAGAAACAAAGAGGGCTTAGTTTTGTCACAAAGAAAGTATGTGATGGACTTATTAAAAGAGGCTGGAATGCTAGGAGCGAAGCCAGCTAACATTCCTATGGATCCCAAAACTCATATGTTCGATGAGAAATCTGAATATGTGGATAGTACCAGTTTTAGATCCTTGGTGGGTAAGTTGTTATATGTGACCGTTACTAGACCGGACATTTCATTAGCCGTGAGTAAAATTAGTCAATTCATGGATAAACCTACCAAAGGTCACTGGGATGCAGCTATGATGGTTCTCAGGTACTTTAAGTCATCTCCTGGTAAAGGACTGTTATTTAAACAAAATCCTTCCTTGGACGTTGTTGCTTACACTGACGCAGATTATGCGGGGTCTATCGAAGATAGAAAGTCAACAACTGGATTCTGTGTTTTTGTGGGAGGAAATCTTGTTACCTGGAGAAGTAAGAAACAAACTGTTGTAGCCAGGTCGAGTGCCGAATCAGAATACCGAGCTATGACTCAGACCGCAGCTTAGATCATGTGGGTAAAATCAGTTTTGACCGAACTTCAGGTGAACGTATCCCTACCTATAGTGATGGTGTGTGACAATAGGGTTGCTACATATATTGCCAACAACCCAGTTTTTCATGAAAGGACTAAACATATTGAAGTTGACTGTCACTATGTACGTGACTTGATTCAGGCTGGTTATATTTGCACAGATCATATATCTTCCGAAGATCAAGTTGCTGATGTCTTTACCAAGGCCCTTGCGAGGCCTAGTTTCTCCCATTGTTGTGACAAGCTAAGCATGATCGATATCTATGCTCCAGCTTGAGGGGGAGTGTTGAGATTAAGAGGTTTTATGGTTAAGTTTTCCTAAACTAGAGGCTATTTTAATTTTTATTCTAATGAGGGACTTACGTGTAATTTCACTTCTTTGGCCTCTCTCTCTATTTAACATAGAGAGGAGCCCTAATCAAATGATGAATTCTATTGTTTCCTACAGCCGTCTCTCTCTCTCTGCCTCGGTTTCTGCATTTTCTTTCAGGTCGTCAACAAACAACAACAACTACTACTACGCCTTCATCCCAAAACAATTGGGGTGGGCGATATGAACCAAAAAAGAAAATCATTCAGGGTCTTCCACATGAATCCTTCTCCTCCAATCATTTCTATTCAATGCCATTTCCTCGGTGAGGTTCAAAGCATTCATATCCTTTTCTATCATCTCCATCCAAGTCTTCCTAGGCCTACCCCGACCTCTTTTAACTAATATATTTTCCCATTTCTCCATCCTTCTAACTGGAGCATCATTAGGCCTTCGCCGAATATGTCCAAACCACCGTAAACGATTCTCTCTCATCTTATTTTCAATGGGTGCAAGCCTACCTTCTTACGTATCTCCTCGTTCTGAATCTTATCTTTTATTGTATTTCCACACATCCATCTCAGCATACGCATCTCAGCTACACTCATTTTTTGAATATGATGTTGCTTGGCAGCCCAACATTCCGTACCATATAGTAAAGCAGGCCTAATAGTCGTCCTATAAAACTTTCCCTTCAACCGCAACGGCATTCTACGATCGCATAACACTCCAATTGCACTTTTCCATTTCATCCACCCAACCTTTATCCTATGATTTACATCTCCATCAATTTCTCCATACTTTTGAATGATGGATAGGTTTTTATAAGTTTCAAAAATCAACGGCATACAATTTTCATAAATTTTTGAGGCTCCAAATGCCAATTTTTTTTATCCAAAATTCATGATCCAAGTGTCAATTTCTAGTAAATCAATCATGTTGAACACATCTGTGCAGTCAGAATTTTGAAAAAAACACCAATTTTTTTTCATTTGGTAGGTTTGGGACAGTTTTCATTCCCCTATATATACATACATACAAAAAAATCATACTTTCTGTCTTTCACAGAAGCACAGTAACACATACATATATAAATAACATATTACATAATCAATAATACTGAAAACATGCTTTCAAGCTTTTATAGAAAAATTTACAAAAAATCACACATATATACAAACAAAAATCACAGATATATATATATATATATATATATAATGTTACTTTCTGATTTTAACCAAAAAATTCATCATACACACACACACACACGCCCACACACACACACAATTAACTCCCTCTCTCCATACAATTCTACAAATATATATAATAATAAAGATGACTAAACTGCTCCTGCACCTAGGCGAGGGCAGCTTAGTTGCTGACTAGGCACCCTAGTTGATGTCTAGTACGGTGCCCACCTAAGAATTACAAAACCTAGGTGTTTTACTTGCACCTAAGCTGACTAGGAGGACTAGTCAGCACCTAGTCGGCTTGACTACAAAGTACAATGATTGTTGTGCTCCAGAATGGCTTCTCTTGAGAGTTGAGAATAGTGATGAAATCCTGAAAGTATCAAAAACTTTGAAGATAGTAATCCATTACATGAAAGGAAATGGTCAGAATTGGAGTCTGAATTATGTGGCATGAAAGAATGTGGAGTTACTATTTTCTGTTTGGGATGCCTTGTTTACTTGACCTGTCTGTCATTGACAGCTTACTTGTAGAAGTTTTGAGTCTTTTGACTTTTCCAACTGTGTTGCTGTTTCATTTAAACCTTTTCACAGGTGACTGTTGTTGGATTGATGAAAGAATGTGGAGTTACTAATTTCTGTTTGCGATGCCTTGTTTATTGACCTGTCTGTCATTGACAGCTTACATGTAGGAGTTTTGAGTCTTTTGACTTTTCCAACTGTGTTGCTGTTTCATTTAAACCTTTTCACAGGTAACTGGTGTTGGATTGAAGACTGAGTGGGGGTTATTGATGGCCAGTATATCAGAGGATAATGTTGAAGAAACACCTTTGCAGGTTTGTGTGGTCAAGGAAGTTCTCCTCTTGTGTTGCTTCTTCATGTTATGGTTATTTTTTCTAACTTTTTAAATTTTATGTGGGGACTTATCAGGTACGCTTAAATGGTGTTGCCACTTTTATAGGCATTGTGGGGCTTTCTGTGGCTCTCGTTGTTCTTCTGGTCCTTTTGGTTAGGTATGTTGAACTGATCATGTCTGCAAGAGGCGCTTTTCTTATTTCTTAAATGATTCTTATCCCTTAATAAATGTTTCAGATACCTAACTGGTCACACGACAAACCCTGATGGTTCAGTTCAATTTAAATTTGGAAAGACTCCAGTTGGTACTGCACTAAATGGGATTGTTAAGATCATAACTATAGCGGTTTGTGACACTTATGTTTATCAGTTCATTGCTTATTTTTATTTGTTTTTTACACCATGATGCTAAGGGATGGCTGCAATTAATTAGGTGACTATTGTGGTGGTTGCTGTTCCTGAGGGTCTTCCATTGGCAGTGACCTTAACGTAAGTGATGTTATGAATGGTTTGTACAAATATTGATTTTTTTCCTTCTAATACTCTTGTGCTGACCAACTGCATTTTGGTGGTGACCTTTGTTCTTCTAAATGATTCAAGTCTGGCGTATTCAATGAGAAAAATGATGATCGATAAAGCCCTGGCACGTATACTTAGTTTCAACTTTCATCTTATATGATGGATGCAAGTTACTGGATTTGTGACTGGTGAAAATGCAGGTGCGCAGGCTTTCAGCTTGTGAAACCATGGGATCTGCGACAACAATTTGCAGTGATAAGACTGGAACACTTACCTTGAATCAGGTCCTTTTCACTTTCATTTAATTGGTTCTTGGTTAGAGGACCAACAAAAATACATGCAGTGTGAAGTCAAATAATTTTGAACTGTTTCCTATTGACCATCCTATAATGTCCATTACTTGTATTTTTTTTCTTTTCTTTTAATGAAAATAATCTATCTCCAGTTTTATATTCTTTTTTTTTTTTAAATCTTAGATGACTATTGTTAAGGCATTTGTTGGTGGGAAGATCTTAGAAGAACATGATAAAATAGAATTGTTGTCAGCCAGGGCATCTTCTCTCTTAACTGAAGGAATTGCGCACAATACTACTGGAAGTGTATTCATTTCAGAGGTAATGTTCATATATGATCAGTTTGTGTAATTAAGTTCTGGAAATAATTAGCCTAATATTAGGGTATTTACAACCAGATAATTTAATTATCCTCCGCTGATGATACTCTGGTTTCCAAGCTTAAATTGTCTAGCTGACATCCTTGGTTGTATATTTGGAGTGAGAGAAATGGGTCAACTTTGTTGTATAATAATTACTTTATTTTTCCCATTTCCTGTTCATGATATGATGATGATATTCCTATTGCTTATGGTAGTTTGATACTCCAACTAGCCAGCAGATGCATGTTGACACAGATACCAGCATTGAAACTCCCTGGACATTTTGTGATACTCCATATGTTTCCTACACTTGTGGACAATTATTTGTGACGTTTATTTGAGGCTTTCTTTTTTGGTTCTATACTGAAACATACATTTTATGGTTACTAATTTACTATCGCTTTTTATGAAAAACTGCAACCATCTTGGAGATTGATAGTTCTTAACAATTTGTGATACTCCACATACGTTTCCTACCCTTGTAGGCACCTGTGGATAATTATTTGTGTTTTTTATTTCAGGCTTTCTTTTTGGATTCTATATTGAAAGATACATTTTTATGGTTACTATTGCTTATTTTATGGAAACTACAGCCATCTTGAAGATCGAGTGTTCTTATTTTATGGAATCATCAATTGAAGAATTATTAAAATGAAATACTTGTATCTTAGTGCATTAACAGCTTGATGACTTTTTCCTTTTACATTTCGACTTCAAAGTTGTTTGTCAAAAAGTCATTATTCTCTCTTTCTCTCTCTCATATGGTCAGGGATAGGAACCATAGGTGTTACATGTATAATTTATCTGCCCGAGTTGCTTTTCAACTGCCGCCTTTGAATGCATCATGTATCCAGCCAGATACAATTTACTTTTCTCCAGTCCATTGAAAGCCCAAATGATGTAATTTTGACCTATGAAATAGGAGATCTAACACCATTGAACTGACATCATGTTTTAACAGGATGGTGTTGTTGAAGTAACTGGGTCACCTACTGAAAAGGCTATTCTTTATTGGGGGTTGAAGGTCTGAATGCTTCTTTGTCTGTTTTAGCTTCCTTTCTCTTTGCAGTTTTGGTACTGATTTGTGCCAATTTGGCATCTTTTTAAGCTTGGTATGAAGTTTGAGGAATTACGCTCACAGTCGACAGTTATGAAAGTTTGCCCTTTCAATTCAGAGAAGAAGCGTGGTGGGGTTGCTGTGCAACTGGTAAACAGATGCTATTTTTGTTAAGGACTGTGTGTGTGTTATTTGTATCTCCAATCATGATACTTTTTCAAAAGTGTTTGAATTGGACTTATCATCATTCTTTTGGGTCATTGACAATTTATCCTCACGTGCTTGTTGGTTTCTTGTTGAATTTTACTGGTTCGTTTGCTGCCTATGTGCTTCTTCTATTGTATTTTGTTGTGGATATAGTTTTTTTGTAGTGAAAATAGCGGAAGCACCAATAATCCAAAGATCTCTTTGAAAGAGTCAAACAAAGAGCCAAGAGCAAGGTGGACTGAAAAAAACCTTACAACCTATGTCACACGGACTCGGCTCCAAGGTCGTCGCACCCGCGTCGACACGCACCGACACGGGTGCGGCTCGGACTCGGTCAACCCGACCCTGGGTGCGGTCAACGCTCCCAGGGTCATTTTGGTCCATTTTTTGGAAAAAAAAATTTTTTTTGATTTTTTTTTTTAAAATTTTCTGGGCTACAGCTGTAAGGAAAAAAACCCATCACAACTAAAAAACCTGTACACTTTCAAGTTTTAAGTACAGAATGGGCACAACTCAAGTTTTTGTGGTTTTTTCCTGTATGAAGAAAGTAAATTATTACAGTGTATGAAGAAAGTGCCCAAAAGTGAATTATTCCTGTATGAAGAAAGTGTACAGAATGCCTTCACAACTCATCACCTGTCCCCTAATGGGCACAACTTTGACCGAGTCTTATATATATATATATTTTATTTTATTTTTTAATATATATATAGCCGAGTCCCCGTGTCCAAAATTTTTGAAATTGCGCCGCACCCGTGTCGCACCCGCATCCGCACCCATGTGACATAGCTTACAACACAAGAGGGAGAGCCCTCTTTTTATAGAGGAAAAAAGTATGAGAGAGAGGGACCACTTGGGGCTCCCTTCTAGTGGTTGGGAGCCCCAACAGTCATATTAATGACCGTTGGGGCCCCAAGGATTAGATGGTGGGGCCCCTAGTGGTCCAAATTACGAGGTTTAAAAATAAAAATAAAAATGAAAAAAGAAAAAAGAAAAGAAAAAAAGGAAAATAAAAAGGAAAAAAACCTAAAAGTAAAAAGTACAGAATAATTACAAAAATACCCCCATCGGGTATTTGAATTTACAATGAGAAAATAAAGAGTATATATGTGTGTATATATATATATATGTTTATATATATATATATATATTTATATATACACATTTTAATATTGTTCTCCAGTAATGCGAGCCATTTTTCTCAGTCATGGTATAAAATAAATTGCCATAGTTTCTACAACTTGTTATTTTCATGTTCTATTTACACCATATTTTATTAACAGCTGTTAAACATCATGCATGCTGCAACCACATTGTCATCATCATATCAGCAAAAATGTGTAGTATAATACGGTCCATCTGAAAGCCTTGGCTGACATGTGATCTATCGACAAGATTAATGTCATGATTTATCTTGGTCACATCTTAGCACTTCTAATCTGATGCTTGGTTAATAAATGTTTTCCAAATTGGACACTGCGTGGTGGCACATTCTGCTTGGGTGTGAAAACAGGTAACTCAGTAATGATGATTATCAACTTTTTCAATTTGCTCTTTGGGTTTTTCCCTAGGGTTCTTTGTGTTTGACTTGCTTGGCTTCTTGAAGGCCTGTCCTGGTTCAGGTCTACCCATACTGTGTACTTTAATTTTTAAGTTCTGCTTTTCTTTTTCCTTTCCATGATCTCTTTTCCCAATGAATTCTTGTACATTGGACTCCTAGTTCACTTCTTTACCATCTCACCTTTGAGGACCCTATTGTTTTGTGTAATTGAAATTCATGCACTCTTACAATTGTTTTAATGTGGTTTTCCTTGTTGTTGCTACTGATCTATTTTTTCTCCTTGCTCTTTGTCTTCTTCTTCGCAGTTTCTTTAGTTAGTTGTTACTTCATCAATAAAGCATTTCTTTATTTATTTGTATTTTTAGACATTTTTTTTATTTTTTAAGTTAAAAAAGTGGCTTGCGCTTTACGCCTCGCCTCAGTTTTTGGTGGAGCGCCTCGCTATGCCTCAATGTTTTTCACAACACTAATTGCACGACCTTCATGCCCGTGACACATCATTCAAATTTCTGTCCTATCAGATTTTGATGGTAGGATAGTGGCTTACTATGGTAATAACAGGTGATAGCAAATTAGGGTTTGATTCTCAAGCAATTTGTTCAAACTTTCTCAGGTTCTACCTTCTCATGGTTAGTGGAGTCAGATGCAGAAAGAGCACGATTTTCAGACCCTAAGAGCCCTTAGCCGTCCAACCTTGATTTGCTACCTCTCCATTGTCAATTAGATCTGGAAACTTTTTGTTTATTTATTTGGGCTCCATATTAAAGGTTCAAGCAATTCATATTAAATTGTATTTCCAATCCCCAGTTCGCCATTGCTAGGCTCAACGCACTTGAGATTCTGGTTGTCTTTCCCCATTTATCATTAATATGGGTGAGATGGGAATGGGGAAGCGAAAAAATAAATGATATGTCAGGAGGATGATATGTGCAGGGGAGTAGGGGTCAAGAGCTATTGACTCAACTAGTCTAGCTAGTTTTTCTTCATTTTTTTAGCTAGTTTTGCACAAATCAGTTGTCTTTTGCATAGGCAAATCCCCCCCCCCCCCCCAACCCAACCCACATGAACAAGTCACATTAATTTCTTGACCTGTGGTATCTCAAACCTTAACTGTCCAAATGTACTTCATTTTATTATACTAGTTTATTTGTAAAAGGCAAATCAAGGTCCTTATTTGTTCAAATATTATAGGAGATGACCATAAAAAAAGCAAAATATATATTTTAATGTCAACAAATATGAAAGTTAGAAAATCACCCAGCATCACCTGCGTCAAGGAGATAAGAGAGAGAGAGAGGGAGGAGCCACGACAAATGGAAAAAACACGATGCCCAAAAATGGGTCGTGTGAGACTTCTATTCATAATATATACTTTACAATTAGGGTACAAAAATGCCCTTTTTAAAATACAGTTTACTACAATAGTGCCATTAATAAGTGGCGTAACATATCAAATGGATGGATCGGATCAGATCCTTTGGATCTGATCCAATCTACATAAACAAATCTTTTCACCCTCCTATTCATGGTCTTGAATCATGAACAACTTGCCTTTTAACTTCCAAAATTGATCTCGGGTCAAACCTTTTGTAAAAACATCTGCAAGTTGTTCTTTAGTGGCTCGATTTCCTTTTCTTCAACCTTTTGCCTGACGAAATGTTGATCTATTTCAATATGCTTTGCTCGACTGTGATATATGGGATTAAAAAACACATTGATAGCACTTTGGTTATCACACAATAGAAGTGATTCGACAATCGATTCTCCCACTTCTGTCAATAAGTGTCTAATCCATGTTAGCTCAGCAGTGGCTGCAACCATGGATCTATATTCAACTTCCGTACACGACCTAGCAACAACCTTTTGGTTTTTGCTACTCCAGGCAACCAAATTATTTTCAATGAACACACATTACCTAGATATTGATCTTCTTTCATGAGGGTCTCCCGCCCAATCAACATCTGTATAGGTGAGAATTTCATGCCCTTTCTTAACTGAACTTGTTCTATAAACAAGGCCATCCCCAACAGTTTCCTTCAAATATATTAGGATTGCTAAATTATGTATCTATAAATATATATCTATACATATATATATATATATATATATATATATATACATATGTATATATATATATAAGTATATATATACATATATGTATATATATACATATTTTTGATTCCTTTGTTTTTCTTGTACCCCCAAAACTCGATAAGGGTTATTTTGGTAAATCACCATGTAATCTTTTTCTTTTTTCTATTTTTTTTTCTTTTTTTTTTCTTTTTAATTTTTATTTCTCATATTGTAAAGACCACAAGGGGCCCCACTCATCTAGTCGTTGGGGCCCCAACAATCATATTTATGACTGTTGGGGCTCTCAACGACTAGATGGGAGCCCCCTTTGGTTCCTCCTCTTTAGCTTCCTCTATAAATAGAGGAGGTTCTCCCTTGTATTGTTATGGGGTTTTCACCCTTCTTCACTCTTCAATAATATCAATCTTATGCCTTAATAGGCATTTTACCCCTTAGCGGGTTACGTTTGCACCTTTAGTGCTTGTGTTCTTGGCTCCTTTAAAGAGTGTGTTGTATTATTGGTGTTTCCGCTATTTTCATCACATGGTACCAGAGCTTGGAAGGTGATCGGGCTTCTCTTCTTGTTGGTGTCTTGGGATGCATGCCTCTCAATCTTTTGAAGAAAGGAAGGTTATTCGGTACTTATGGAGCACAAATCTAAAGTGGAGCTCTCTTTTAAGCTCAATGGATCAAATTACCTTATGTGGGCCTCTGCTATGGAAAATCATCCAAGGGGTAAGAAGCTTTGGAATTTTGTTATGGGAACTACTCTGGAACCCTCTCTTGTTCTCACTAAAATAGAAAGTGGGTTTGAAAAAGCTTTAGATGGCGATGAACGCATCAAAGCTATTAATGATCACCAATCTAAAATTGAGGATTGAGAAAGTAACCATGTTGAAATCTTGGCATGGTTCATGAACAATGTTGACCTAAAAAATTGTGCCAACATTGCTAAGTTTAGAAGAGCCAACGAGGCATGGTTCTTTTTTAAGAGTATGTATACCCAAACAATTTTTTTGTTAAGAAAAAATTAGATCCACAAGACAAGCGATATGAGTGTTCGTGACTACTTTAGTATCTTGACCTCTCTTTGGGAAGAGCTTGCTCTTCTTGAGCCCAAGTGGGTGGATCCGGAAGATGCTGAGTTAAGAAGAGAACAAATTGAAAAAGAAGATTTCTTTCAATTTCTCCATCGCCTTAGGCCGGAATTTGAACCAGTTAGGGTATCTCTCTTTCATAGAAGTAAAGCATTACCTATTGAAGATGCTCTTGCCGAAGTATGCCAAGAGGAAACTTGTATTGGCATAAGTATTAAGGGTAATGAAATTTTGGCCGTTACTAGGCCCGGATCGAATGTAAAGGCTTATAGACCTCCCCATTTATCAAAAATAATGGGTATAGAAAGGAAGTGATTTGTCACTATTGTAATGAACCGAGTCATATTAAGCCGGTGTGTCTCAAGCTTAAAGGAAAAGTGGCCGCGGTTGGAGAAAATTCTCCAAAGGAAAAAGAAAACATCAAGGGAGATCTCGAAGAAACTCTTAGCCATATTTTCAAAGTTCTCCAACATCTTCTCAAAACTACTTCATCTTCAACCTCACGAGCCGCCATGGCCTATTCTTCATCACCTCCAGGTATGTGGATTCTAGACTTTGGTGCTTCTTTTCACATGACGTCTCATAAAAACTCTCTTTCTAATGTCTTTGCCGAACCCATATCCTCTTATGTTTCAACGACCGATGGGATATCTTTAAAAATTGAAAGTATTGGAACACTTGATTTAAAAACCTCTCAAAACTTTTTTGTTCCTAAAGAGTTGTTCCAAAAGTTAATCTAAACATTTTTTCTGTTTCTCAAATTTCTGGTCATGGATGCAAAGTCTCTTTATCATCTAAAGATTGCACCGTGCAGGATCTCCAATCAGGGAAGCTTATTGGGCAAGGCCATAGGAGGGGTGATCTTTATTTTATGGATTTTTTGACTCTACCATCCAAGTCATTTTGTAACTTTGTAAATGACAAAAGTATTGAAGTGTGGCATGAGAAACTTGGTCATCCAAATTTTGTTAAAATGTCTCTTTTTCCTTTTTTGGACAATACTTGTAAAGTCAAGTACACGACTTGTAAAGATTGCATTTTTGTGAAATCTAAAGCTATTTTGTTTCTTCAAAGAAATTATGTCACCACTCGGCCATTTGAAATTGTTTATTCTGATGTTTGGGGACCTTCCCCTATTTTATCCAAAGGAGGTTTTTCATATTATGTGGCCTTTATTGATGATTTCACTCGATTTACTTGGATTTACTTTCTAAATCGCAAATCTGAAGTTTTCTCTTTTTTTAAAGAATTTCATTCAATGGTTAAAAATCAATTTTATGGAACTTATCCATTCTTAGATCCGATTCCAGAGGCAAATATATGTTCAATGAATTTCAAATGTACTTAAAGAAAACGGAATTTGTCATCAACATTCTTGTCCTAATACTAAGCAAAAAAATAGTCATGCGGAAAGAAAGCATAGACACGTAATAGAAACCAGATGAACTTTACTTGTTTCCAAAAATATTCCTAAATCCTTTTGTGCCGAAGAGCGGTTTTAACCTCATCATATTTAATCAATAGAACACTATCATCCACTTTGAAAAATCTTTCTCCATTTGAAAAACTTTATAATATGTCTCCCGACTATAAAAAAACTAAGAATTTTTGGATGTAAATGTTATATTCTAACTCACAAAAACGATAAACTTTCCTCAAAGGCAATTAAATGTATTTTCTTAGGTTATGGCGAAAAACAAAAAAGCTATTGATGCTCTGATCTATTAAATAACAAACTTTATATCTCAAAAGATGCCACTTTCTTAGAAAAATAAAATGGTTTTTTGCATAAACTAAATGAGCATATTGATTATTCATTTTTGTTTGACTTGTTGCCTCAAGAAAAAAGCATAGATGATCATGTTGAAAATATTGAACCTTCGGTTAATGAGCAACATGATCTTCATGAAAACTTAAATGAAAATGTACTAAATCTCACACAAATTTATTCTAGCAGAAATGAAAGTAATCCTCCTTGTGCTCTTGAGAAATTTTCTCAAAATGAGTCAATTCAAGAAACCTCTCAAAGAAGATCAAATCGTATTTCTAAAATACCTAATAGATTTGTATCTATTGATTCTTTTTCTCCAAATTTTTGAGCTTGTTTGCTTGCTATTCACTCTTTCCATGAACCATCTCATTCTAATGATGCTAACCAGTATGCTCATTGGAATGAAGCAATGGAACTTGAACTTAATGCACTTGAAAGGCTTAAACATGGGAAATCATTGATCCTCCAATTGGCAAGAAACCCATAGGAGTATCTGATGAAAAGAAAGTTTAGTAATGTATTAATTAATTTGAGATTTATCTCTTGTTATACTGACAATGTTCTTTTTGTTAAGAAAACAAGTGACTCCATTATTATTCTACTTTTGTACGTTGATGATATGATCATCACTGAAAGTGACAAAAAGGGAGTAAATGATGTTAAGTTCATGTTAAAGAAAACTTTTGATATATCTGACTTTGGATTTTTGAGATATTTTTTAGGTATTGAAGTGACATACTCTTCCCGATGATACATTCTATCTCAAATGAAATTAGCAGCAGACATTTATACCAAGTCAGGAGTATCTGATGAAAAGAAAGTTAAAACTCCTGAAGTTATCAATGCAAAACTAAGACTTGAGGATGGTGTTCTTCTTGAGGATCCAACCCCCTATCGTCAATTAATTGGATCTCTTATTTATCCATCACCCGTCCTGATATAGCTTATGTTGTTCATGCTGTAAGTCAGTTTCAGCATGCGCCTACTTCAGTTCACATGGTGGCCGTGATGCGAATTGTGCGATATATCAAAAATACCATCTCTAAAGGGATTTTCTTATCGTCTTTCTTATCTCTTGATTTAACTGCGTTTAATGCTGACGGGGGAGGAAATCCCAATGATTATATCTCAACTACCAGTTTTTGCATTTTTTAGGTGAATCTCTTATTTCGTGGAGATGCAATAAGCAGCAAAAGGTCTCACTATCATCCACTGAAGCTTAATATCGAGCCATGGCAATGACAACTATGAAAATCGTATGGCTTAGAAGTCTCCTCTGTGACATGGGCGTCCTCATTTCCTCCTTTACCAAGTTGTGCTGTGATAACAAGAGTGCGATCTACATCGCAAGCAATCATACTTTTCACGAGCGGACCAAGCATATCAAAATGCATTGCCATTATGTTCGAGACGAATATCTCAGAGGAACTATCACATTACCATATGTTCAGAATATCAGTTGGGTGACTTCTTCACCAAGGCGCTTCCAACTCCACGATTTATGTTTCTTCTTAGCAAACTTTCGGTCTTCTCCCCGTAAAGTTTGAGGAGGCGTGTTAGATTATGTATGTATATATATATATTATATACATATTTTTAATTCCTTTGTTTTTCTTGTACCCCCAAAACCTGATAAGGGGTAATTTGGTAAATCACCATGTAATTTTTTTTTTTTTTTGTATTTTTCCTTTTCTTTTCTTTTTTCCTTATTCTTTTTCTTTTTTTCTTTTTTATTTCTCATATTATAAAGACCACAAGGGGCCCCATGGGGCTCCCAACGACTAGATGGGAGCCCCCTTATGGTCCCTCCTCTTTAGCTTCCTCCTCTATAAATAGAGGAAGTTCTCCCTTGTATTGTTATGGATTTTTCACCCTTCACTCTTCAATATTATCAATCTTATGCTTTATAGGCATTTTGCCCCTTAGTAGGTTACGTTTGCACCTTTAGTGCTTGTGTTCTTGGCTCCTTTAAAGAGTGTGTTGTATTATTGGTGTTTCCGCTATTTTCATTACAAGGATCCTCTTAACAACCTCCATGTAACTAGTGCGTGGTTCATGCGTGATTTGGGATACCTGGTTGACAAAATAGACTATATCAGGTCAAGTAAAAGTAAGGTACTGCAATATCCCAACTATATTGCGATACATAGTTGAGTCCTCATATATATCTCTGTCTTGAGTGCTCAGCTTCTGATGGAGTATACTTGGAGTGGCTAGGGGACGACAATCCTGCATTTCTACTTTAGCAAGAACATCCAACGTGTACTTATGTTGAGTAAGTCAATGTATCTCCTTTCCTGTCAACTTCCACTCCAAGAAAATATCGTAGTTCTCCAAGATCTTTCATTTTAAACTTTTGATGCAGAAACTTCTTGGTGACATCTGTGTAACTTGGAATTCCCTGTGACAATGATATCATCCACATGTATCAATAGTAAGGTGATCGTCGTATCATCTCCCTAAATAAATAGGGAGTGATCTAATAATGATCGGGGGAAACCATTCTTTTGAATCTGAAGCGAGAAACTCTCGAACCATGATCGAGATGCTTGTTTCAGCCCATAAATTGCTCCCTGTAACTTACAAACATACTCTTTCGGGTCCCCTTCTGCCCAATGGGTTGCTTCATGTAAACTTCTTCCTTTAAAGTCCCATGCAAAAATGCATTTTTAATATCCAACTGATTTACTAACCATTCGTGCTCTACAATCAAGGATAACACTATTCGAATGGTTCTCATTTTCACAACTGGACTGAAGGTTTCATTATAGTCTTGCCCATACTCCTGCGTGAATCCCTTAGCCACAAATCTTGCTTTATATCTTTCCACACTTCCATTAGGTTTATATTTTATTTTATAAACCCATTTTGAGCCCACCATATTTTTATCAACTAGCCTAGTAACAATCTCCCAAGTGTTTCACTCATGCAGTACTTCTATTTCTTCATTCATTGCCTCAATCCATTTCCTTGAATTTACCGTCCGGTAAAAATTGATAGGAGTATTTTTGACTATTTTCATTTTCCAAAGACTATAAAAACAGTTGAAAATCCAAAGAAAATTTTTCATTAACTAACCCATTTTTTAATAGGATGTCAAATTCTATTTGATCTTCTGATATCAATCTGCTCTGTGGGACTAGTTGACATGTACTATCATGAGATTCTGCAACTTCATCAATTTCATGACAAGTGTTAGATTTAGGGTCTTGTCCTTGCTTGGTGGAAATAACACCCTTGTATCTATCTGCCCCAATCTCTGAAACAGAAGGTACAGACCCTTGTAAACAACACCCTTGTATTTATTTGACAATGCATGCCCTCTTTGGGCAGGGGAGAGGAGGAGAATAGAGGGAGTCAGAGAGGAGAGAGCGTACCTGAGGAAGAGTGGGGGGGGGGGGGTCTGGTGGAGGTCGATCGGCGTCGACTTCAGGAGGAGCTCAGTTTAAAGAATAGAGAATCGCAGGCTAGAGAACAAAATGTTCAACCCTCTTTCCCTTTTTCCCTTTTTTTTAAAGGATAGAGAATCACAGGCTGCCAGATTCAGGGAACTTAGTTTCTGAACCTTTTCTATACAGTCCAGAAACTGAGATTGACGTGATGAAGAATACCATCACACGTTAAATATACCCCCCTTTTTTTTGACAAGAATAGAAATGGATAGTCAAGAAGTAAATTTCACAGCATAGCAGTAAGGAATCATAAAAAAAAACTGTAGTATTCGAATATGCAAAGACAAACTTAGAGAAGATTGGGCAAAGGAAGATCAAGAAAATAGAATTAAAGAAAGATTCGGTGTTTCACGTGAATCAATTCACGTGAAATAGTCACCCACAGTCTGGGTTCAAGTGAATCACAAATTCACCAAATATAAAACCCATGTGAATAGGGTTCACGTGGATCGCAGTTTCACAAATATATAAAACCCACGTGAGATGTGGGTACATAGGGGATTTCAGAAAGGGGACAAATGGGCAAAGAGGAGAGGAACAGAAAGAAAGGGAGAGAGGAACAAAAAACCTCGATTTTCTGAACATCGACCTTGCCAAAATCCTTTTCAGCCTTTAGACGAATCTCGGCTCTGATACCATGTTAGTTTTTCACCTGTATAGAGAAAAGAGAGAAAGGGAGAGAGAGAGCCGAAGAAGGAATCCAAAAGAAGACTTCGGCTGTCATGATTTCTGTTATGAAATCGTGACCTAAAATATTGCTTTTATAATGTTACAATACAAAAGAATGGATCTGGATCTGGTGTATCCAGACCCGACAGTCTGGGTATGTTACATGGCTGTACACAATTTTTACATGGATCGACGTGGATCAGGTCAGATCCTTTTGCACCTTTTTCAGGGTGCACCGCGACTTGAGGCACCCTGGCAGAAACCGAACCCAGGCTGGTTGCCGCTATGCCAGCTTGGGACAGCAAAATAGAGTGGTGGACATCAGGTGGAGATGGCTCGATCCCTCCACCCCGCCAACCCAGTGAGTGGGGGAGAGGCAGACGAGGGGTTTGCCTAACCCTGCCTGTCTTTCCAGAAAAAGGAGGCAAGCGTGGGAGGATCAAGCCCTCCCTCCGGCTGCCCCTTCTCGAAAAAAATGATAGCAGCCAAGGGCTACTGCCGGTTTCGCCAGAGAGGAGGAAGCAGAGGGTGCTCAACACCCTCCCTCCTGGCGAGCCAGAGCTGCCACCATCGCAGGTGGCTTTGGTCTTTCAGCAACAAACATGGAAGAGAGGGGAGGGCAGCACGTGAGTAATTCCATCACTTCTGGAAAAAAATAAGGGAAGCGCGACACTCGAGTGGTGTTGCTGCTTCTGGCAGGGTGGCGACATTGAATGATGCTTCCGCCAGAGAGAGAGAGAGAGAGAGAGAGAGAGAGAGAGAGAGAGAGAGAGAGAGTCGGGGTGTGCCGACATGCAAGAGAGAGACGAGAGGGTTGCGGTGTGCCGGCGCGCGAAAGAGAGGCAAGGGAAGAGTGTCAGGAGGCAACCGGGGTCAGGGGAAAAAGGGAGTCAAGGGGGGGGGGGGTGTTGTGCCAGCGTGCGAGAGAGTCGGGGTCGGGCGTTTAAAAGACCCCCTTTCTCCCGTGGGGGTTTAAATAGATCACAAGGGGGTTGGATGTCGACATCCAACCTGGATCCAAACATTTAAAAAAAAAACATGAGATTATTATCCATTCCTTTGAATTTTGAGCAATATGACTTGCTATGCCTCGGTTCTACACAGTTATGACAAATAATATTTTTCTCTCATCATCAAATCGTTGCCTCCCAAAGGTATTTCTAGAAAAGTGAGGAGGCTTGTAGGAATAAATGTTGGTCCTTGTCTATGTGAGAAAGGAGTCCTTGACCTCTACACAGACCTCTCACCGAGAGAGAGAGAGATTTCAGAGAAAGGGTGTCAGTCCATCGTGGCTGCACCTTTCATTCTTTTAATATGTTGAGTATATAAAACTAGGGTACATAAATTCCCCTTAATAACATGCTAATTTACATTATACATTGATTAGGTTTGGACCCGATCCAGTATATAAATCAGGTCGGGTCCGGCATATACATAATGACGACTTCTTTTCAGCCTCCCTCAAGTTGTGCATGGTGCTGAACCATGAACAACTTGCCTTTCAGAAACCAAAATCTGTCCTTTGTCAACCCTTTAGTGAGGATGTCAGCAACTTGTTCTTCAGTTGGCACATACATGGGCTCAATCTCTTTATCTTCAACCTTTTTCCTAATAAAATGTTGATCTATTTCAATATGCTTTGCTCGACTATGGTGGATGGGATTGGAGGACATGTTGATGGCACTTTGATTGTCACACAGTAGCAATGACCGAGCAATCGGTTCTCCCATTTTTGTCAGGAGATGTCTTATCCATGTAGCCTCAGCCGTGGCAGCAGCCATTGATCTGTATTCAGCCTCAGTGCTTGACCTAGCAACCGCCTTTTGTTTTCTACTACTCCAAGATACCAAGTTTGCTCCAATGAGCTGCAATAACCGGATATTGATCGTCGTTCATCTGGATCACCCGCCCAATCTGCATCAGCATAAATGACGATCTCATGGCCTTCGCCTGGATCTAATTCTCTTTTCTTGTATACCAACCCATCACCAAATGTACCCTTCAGGTAACGAAGTATACGTTTGACTGCCTCCATATGTGACATACGAGGTTCATGCATAAACTAGGATACCTGATTAACCGAGTATACTATATCATGTCTTGTAAAAGTCAGGTATTGCAACATGCCAACTAAGTTGCGATACTTAGTGGGATCTCTATACATATCCCCTTCGAACTCAGTTTCTGATGAATGACACTTGGAGTTGTTAACGGCTTACAATTTGTCATGTCTGCTCTGCTGAGAATGTCCAACGTGTATTTGTGTTGAGTAAGGGTGAGTGTATCACTTCTTTTATCAACTTCTACCCCAGGAAAATATCGCAGCTCTCCCAAATCTTTCTTCTTAAATCTCTGATTTAATAGCTTCTTCACCCGCTCAATGTGACTTTTACAGTTCCCTGTGATGATGATGTCATCTACATATATCAATAGAAGAGTAGTGACGCCTTGTTCATTGTGAATAAATAATGAGTGATCCAGAAGGGACCGAGAGAAGCCATGCCTTTGTATCTCTAGAGAAAAACTGTCGAACCAGGAGCGAGAAGCTTGTTTCAAACCATAGAATTTTCTTTTTAACTTGCATACATATTTTTTGGCGTCTCGTTCTGCATTTCCAGTGGGTTGTTCCATGTAGACCTCCTCTTTTAAATCCCCGTGCAGAAATACATTTTTTACATCCAGCTGGCTCAATGTCCATCCATGTTTAATGGCTAGACTCAACACAATGCGAATGGTCCCCATTTTAACTATTGGACTAAAAGTTTCATCAAAGTCTTGGCCTTCCTCTTGTGTGAATCTCTTGGCTTCAAGTCTAGCCTTGTACCTTTCGATGCTCCCATCTAGTTTATACTTTATCTTGTACACCCATTTTGACCCAACAACATTTCTGTTTAGTGGTCTAGGTACAATCTCCCATGTCCCACATTCATGTAAGGCCTCCATTTCTTCATTCATTGCTTCTACTCATCTTCTAGAGCTCGCAACTTGATAGAACATGAGGGGCTCATCCTCTTTACTTATGTCTGTCAAGAACAACTGAAAATCCAATGAAATTTTTTTATAACTTACCCACCTGTCAAGCGGATGTCAAATCCGTGAGGATCTTCTGATATCCATCATCTCTGAAGCGGGATCAGATGGATCCGTACTTGTACAAGAAATGAATGAGGGCTCTTTCTCTCGCCGGGTGTACACAACACCCTTATACCTTGTTGGCTCCAAGTCATGTGTAACAGTCTCTTCCCTTTGAGTTTCATTGGCTGATTCCTCATGTGTCTCCTTCTGACTGCAATTTGCTGGACAGTCTACCTTGCCATTGGAAAAAAGTTTTGAATTTAACCATGGGTAGTATACCTCAACGCTGGGGCTTGAGTTATCAGCATAAAGGGTTGAATTAGCATTTTGATCATTAAAGTTCATTTCATCGAAAATTACATTCCTTGATATTTTGACACGCTTACTCAGGGGATCATAGCACCTGTACCCTTTGTATATCCTATAAACCTGCATTTTAAGGCTTTATCTTAGAACTTGTGCCTTAGTGAGTTGTCAATATGAATATAGCAAATAGACCCAAACACACGTAATTCATGATAATCAGGTTGTATGCCAAATAGAGAGAAATATGGTGACTTATTTTCTAAGATACTCATGGGCAGTCGATTTATCACATGAACTGTGGAGTGAAAAGCCTCAGTCCATAATGATACAAGGAGATTGCTCCCGTGCATCATGCTCATTGCAGTCTCAACAATATGTCGATGCTTCCTCTCAGCAATCCCATTTTGTTGATGTGTATGTGGGCAATACACTCTTCTCTCTATCCCATTATGTTAAAGAAAACTAACAAAGTCACTCGAGGAGAATTCACCTGGAAATTGAGAATGTTGGTAGAGAAATGATTTTGAACAAAAGAATGAAATCTCTGGAACAATCCAAAGACTTCTGATTTGTGCTTCATAAAAAATATCCAAGTATAACGTGAGTAACTATCAATGAAAATAAGATAGTATTTACTCCCAGAAAGAGAAGTAATTGGGGGCAGGACTCCAGACATCTGAACAAATGACCTCAAATGGCCTTGAAGCTCTTTTATTAATGGAAGCAAATGGTAAAATATGACTCTTACATAAATGACAACTAGAACACTTTGTATCAACGACCTCTGAACTCAGACTGGACTTAGGAATGAGATTATTCAAGACAAGTTTTTTCAATAAAATGACGACCACAATGGCCAAGATGACTATGCCAAAGTCTTGGCTTATTACATTCAGAAATAGCAAATATAAAATCAGGATAAAAAAATTGATGTTGGTGAGGCTTCAAGGATGAATAGTCGGAATGAATGGAGGAAGGATCTTCTTGAAAGATGTATATGTTGCCCCATCGTTTTCCTTCAGCGAATGTTTTCCTCGTGCGAAGATCCTTGACATAAACAGAAGAGGGAGTAAATTCAACTGAAGCATTAGTATCATCAACGAATTTTGAGACAGAAACAATGTTCTTTTGAATATTAGGTGCATGGATGACACTTGGAAGTTTAAGAAAGGACTTTGACATGGGTATAATGACATTTCCAATATGTGAGATTGAGTGATGAGATTTATCTCCTGTGACTATGATATTCTTACCAACATAAGGAGTAAGAGTCAAGAGTTTACCTACATCACCCGTGACATGAGTAGCTGCTCCGGAGTCGACATACCAAATTCCTTTGTCATTTTGCTTCATATTTAATCCTGCCAAGGCTGCCAACCGCAACTCCTTTACTTCTCCATCCTTCCTAGCCTCTGCTTGTGGAGCTTTCCCTTTGTTTTGAGGATTAAACCAACAATTTGCTTTAATGTGCCCTTTCTTGTTGCATAGGAAACAGGTGGGAATGAGTCTTTGTCCTTGTATATTGGGTGTTGGAAGTATCCCACGACCTCCATAGATATTTCTCTCTTGGCCTCCCTTTCCTCGAAAAGAACTCCCTCGTCTTCGACCATAACTCATTCCCATAGCTAGCACATCTTGTGTTCCTGAATGTCCATGAGAATCTTCAGAAGATCCTTTCAGAGTCATTTCATATTGCAATAATTTTGCACGAAGATCTTCAAACTTTGGAAGTTCTGGTAAACATAGTAAGGTTGTCGTCATAACATGATAGTCTGGCCCCAATCCACTCAAGGTTTGTTGCACTTTATCTTTTTCACTGACAAGACACCCAACAATAGCCAGCTGGTCTGTGATGCCTTTCATTTTGTTCAGGTATTCCATAATAGACATGGAATCTTTCTTCAGCATTTAAAACTCTCGCTTAAGAAACATAATAATTCTTGCCTCAGAAATTTGTGAATATGTTTGAACTAACTTATCCTAAAGTTCCTTGTCCGAACAATCATCAGGAAGGGCAACAAGGACCTTCTGTGAGAGAGTTGAAGTGATGTATGCCACTAGCGATTGATCCCTCTTCATCCAAGCAACATATTCTGGATTCTTGTGAAGAACAACAAATTGTTCTCCTTAACGTCCGCTTTTTCCTGCGAAATGAATTCTGGAGGCGGTGGATCCGATCCATCCAGATGACCAGAGAGGTCCTGACTCTTTATAAATGGGATGATCTGTCTTTTCTAGGTTAAGAAATTGGAGTTATTCAGTTTTTCAGAGACTAGTTAACCGAGAAAGCTTGTGGACAGACATGACTGCGCATGAGTAAAATCCATTTGAGAGAAACCTGAATTGACACTTGGGTATGAGAAACAAAACAGAGGGCTCGGCTAATCAGCTTCAGATGGTAGAAGGATGTGTCGACTAACCGGACACTCGGCTAACAGATGGTAGAAAACAAGTTCACGTGGTGGTACTCAGCAAACAGAAAGAGAAAAACAAAAAGGAATAATGCGTTTCCAGAAAATTCGATCAAAAATAATTTCATAATCCACGAAACAACAGAGATTAACAGAAATTTCAGAAGTGCAGATTTTAAAAGATCAGAAGAATCACAGTGATCTGAAATGAAAACAGAGGTATGATTTCAGATTAAGGGTGAAAGAGGAACCTGCACTTTACGTTTCCAGATTCACGTGGAGGTTGAGTTTCTCACAGATTAAAGGTGGAGGTCGAGTTTTTTTTTACAGATTCATGTGCCTGTCATCGTGAAACAAAAACGAGGTCTGTTACTGTGAAACCGAGATCAAGCTTTTCACACCCAGACATGGTTAGATCCACGTGCTTGTCGACTTTCACGTTGATAGGATGAAAATGAGGCAGCTCTTCACTCCCAGACGTCACGCTGCTCTGATACCATGTGAGAAAGGAGTCCTTGACCTCTACACAGACCTCTCACCGAGAGAGAGAGAGAGATTCCAGAGAAGGGGCGTTAGTCCATCGTGGCTTCACCTTTCATTCTATTAATATGTTGAGTATATAAAACTAGGGTACAAAAATACCCCTTAATAACATGCTAATTTACATTATACATTGATTGGGTCTGGACCCGATCCAGTATATAAATCGGGTCGGGTCCGACATATACATAATGACGACTTCTTTTCAGTCTAGAGACTGCCAACACATTGTTTTTGTACTCCTTAGATTCAATTAAGGATTTTAACTTGGTTTCTACCATGCATAGTTGGGCCAAAATTTCATGTAAAGGTGAAAGCTTTTCTTTCTTACGTTACATGATAGAGCCCCGTACGTGTTCAAAGTCGGGCCTAAGACCTCTCATGAATTTGAAAAAATTGTTCCTCAGGGATTTGATTTTCCCTAAGGCAAACAATGTTAGGGGTATCTCAAATAGGCCCCATGTTAGCCATTTGGTCCCATAGTCTCTTGAGAGTTCTATAATACTCTATAACACTTTTTTTCCTTGTTTGCAATTGTGAATCTTATCTTGCAACTCCCATTTATGGGCAACATCATTTTAAGTGTAGGTTTGTTTGATGAAAAGCCACTCTTTGTCGACTCTTTCAAACTCCTAAATATTTTCACAAGGTTCTTCACATATACTTCCCATAAATAGGGACAAAACCTTAGCATGACCAACTTCCCATTCTTTTAAAGCCTTTTTATAGTCCAAAAGTGCCTTTTCTCTCTCTTTGCCCTTAAGGGTTTCTTTTTTGGTTACTTGATCTTCCCTACAAGTAGATTTAGTGAGAATATATTGAGGTTCCAATAAGGAACCGTCAACATATTCCCACAAATCTTTGCCACTTATTATAGTTCTTCTCATCAAATTTGACGGAAACAGCCGTAACCACTTCTTTATCCGCTATAGTACCAAGAGAAGAATAGAGTAGAAAAAGAGAAGAGGTAGAGAGAGAAGATAGATAGAAAGAGGAGGTATTTTTCACATGACTATATATACTTTAACATGATCCTCGTCGGTGTTGCATGATATGTGCTTCCTTGTCTTTCAATTCTGTGGTGTAAAGTGTAAACTAACTGTTTGTTAACATGTTCTGGTTCCAATGTATATTTTCTGTTCATGTCTTTACTGGAAACCTACCTGGGTTCTTTATTGCTTGTCCTGTTTTCCAGTTAAGGTTTCTCTATATTCCTCTGCATGACACATTGTTAACCACAGTCGGACTCAGACATGCATATACACTGGAAAGGTGCTGCTGAGATGGTGCTTGATTCCTGCACTCAATATCTTGATCAAGATGGTTCAATTCAGCAGATTAATCCTAATAAGGTCAAAATGTCTTTGTTTTCAATGAGTTGTTCTTATCTGGGATAATATTAAACAGATTAATTGTTTCGTCATCGTAGGTGAATGAATTTAAACATATCATTGAAAAGATGGCAGGAGAAAGCCTGCGTTGTGTTTCCTTTGCATTCAGACAATTTGATGTTAAAAAGATTCCAATCAGTGTAGTGCAGCGTGAACAGTGGGTAATACCAGATAATGACCTAGTTTTGTTGGCAATTGTTGGAATAAAAGTAAGCCAATTTTTTTTTTTTCAAAAATGGTGCTCTTATGATATGTGAAGTAATTCATTTAGCATATAAAAAATGTAATTTATTTCCCTCATTTGGTTTACACTATATTCATACAACAAAAAAGTATCAATTTTGGAGAATCCAGTTGTGACTGTTATGTTATTGTCATGTATTTTTCTCTTTTAACACTAATCTTATACTGAAAAATCAATTAAAAGCATGATCGATGTTAGATGGAATTTGTTAAGTTATGTGGTCAGACTAATAATGACTATTATGCTATTGCTCAAACTGTTGCTTCCTCAAGTAGCACTTCCTAAAGCAATGCTTGCATAGTTGTAAGATGCTAGTTCAAAAATTAAGATGGAAATATTGGTCTTTGATATAGAAAAGGTTTTACCTGAAACTGTGGAACACTTGTTTCCACACCGCAGATGCAGGATCCAGTGTGATTGAAATTGAATACAGAAATGTTCTTTATGAAGTCAGATGCTTTTTATGCTTCCTAGTGGATTGATACAGATATTTGTCACTGAATGAATTACATGTGGTGTTGGAAGTTAGGTTTCAATTATCTATGATCTGTTTGCGAATGTTGAGCATTGTTGTTACAAATGAAATTAGCGGTTACATTTTTCGTACGCACTCATCATTATTCCCTTCCACTCATGGACTATAAGAAGTTTTAAGTTTTGTATCGTCACTTTCAATCTTAAATTAAATTAATACTGATAATGAATTGGGGACAGATGGTTATGTTGCCCTATCATCACCAAGGGGTCTTGGGTTTGAAGCCTACAGGGGTATTCCCAGCTTCCCTATCAGAACAAAAAAAAAGTAAAAAGAATACTGATGATGAATCTGTATTTTCACATTTATTGTTTGCTATTTACTTAGTTGGCTGTATGAATATCATTTTGTCTGTGACCATCTGAAGTTGACAAAGTTCATTCTCATTTCTGCTGCTGTTAAAGTCCTGAAGTTTTAGTATGTGTGACAGAATGCACTCGATTTCTATCTTGTCTTGCAGGATCCTTGCCGTCCAGGTGTGAAAGAAGCAGTTAGGCTTTGTAAAAATGCTGGAGTAAAGGTGAAATCCATGCTTATGTGTTTGCCATCATTTATCATCAGATTAGATGCTTTCTTTCTGTTGATATAGCAATATTTCTTGCCATTCAACTGTTAGGATTTAGTGTGCATCATTTGATAGTGTGATTATAGGTGGTTTTCTACATCATTCTACCATTGTTGAGTTGTTTTCTGGCATTATCTTATCTTTTTCAGTCTTTCACATTGATAGTGTCAGAGTGCATGTGTTTGTGACCTATATTATTGAAGGCAATTTCTCGATGAGGGTTTTTCTTGTAGTTCTTTTCGAAAGTGATTTTTGTCGGGGAAAATATTGACAATTCAAAAAGTTTTAAATATCTAAATAATAATAAAAGATAAGATAATAATAAGTCATGCATTGTTTTTCTTGCAAAAATATAAAGAAACAAATTTTAAAAGGTTTTTAAAATGTAAAAGAAACAAAAAAAGAAAAAAGTAGGATTAAAATATAAAATTATGTTTTTTTCCAAAATATCACTTAAATATCTTGATATTATTGATGGAGTTTAAGTTCTGGTGATATTTTGAAATTATCGCGATTTATTGCTGATAATTTCGTGTTACCCTAAATTACTGATTACTGTGAAAGTTTGAAAATATTGGTGATATTGTTGATGGGCAGGTGTGCATGCATGTGTGTGTGTTTTGGGGGGGTGGAGGAGGGGGCGATGCATGTGTGTAATGTCCAGAAAAATAATGGGAATCTGTACAGGAATCAGAAACATGAAGCACTCCAAATTTTTGAAGGATTTGGGAAGTGGAGTGCAGAATGGCTTAGGAACCGGTATGAGGAACTGTATGAAATATTGATAAGAAATATGGATCACAATCAATAAATATATCATTCTATTAGAGATTTTGAAAAAAATGTTTAGGTCTCTTGAAGGAATAACATTATAACACACTAATATACATTCAGCAAAAGTACAAAATATTCAAAAAACAAAACTTCTTAGGATTGCTTTGGAGTTGAAGACACCAAACACATAATAAAAGAATTTATGCATACTTTATCGTACATATTATAAATCTAGGAAACTTCACTTAAGCATAACAACACAAGTCAATTATTATATGATAATTTTGAACAATAAAATAGTATGGCATCTCAGATTTGATTCTTGACATTCAAGAGACTGGTACCCAGCTAAATAATGTTTTTTTTTCTTAACCCAAGTTCGAAAGGAAAGAGAGAGTTGTATCAACAGTAAGCCCTCGCTACAATAAGATAACAATAGCAGCTCTCAATAATCATTTGAGGGGCATGTTAACAGCACAAAATAAAGCCTATAAAAAATGAGTTAAAAACATACAACATAAAAGAATGGTCAAATAGGGCCTTATGATGTTCTTATTTGTTGGTTAGGGACGGAACCATATCGGGGAATTGTGAGTTCCACACTGGGGAATCATCAGTCCCATTTTATGGGAATCACAAATCTCATTACCATGAATTGTGGTTCCAGACTGATTCTGGTTCCCGCTTCCAAGGAATTGCTATTCCTAGTTTGTATAAACGATTCTGGGAACAATGGTATAATTAATAACATTTTGTGCTTGACAATATTTTGGAATATGTTGGGTTCTCATTCTTAGCATGACATGATGTGAGTCCTTGTAGGTACGTATGGTTACTGGAGACAATATTCAGACAGCAACTGCTATTGCTTTGGAGTGTGATATTCTTGAATCGGGGGCATTTCAACCAGGGGCAATTATTGAAGGAAAAGACTTTCGCATTCTTTCAGAATCGGAAAGGCAGCGTGTTGCACGTGAATTATCTGTATGACCCGATTTGCTTCTTCAGGTTCACAGCACACTTTTTGTTGTCTAACCACAATACTTAGACATTGGGCTTATGTTTGATGCCAGGTGATGGCAAGATCTTCCCCTTCTGACAAACTTCTACTTGTGCAAGTACTGAGGAAGCAAGGAAATGTGGTCGCTGTTACGGGAGACGGTACAAATGATGCTCCTGCATTGCATGAGGTTGGATGATTTAATATAATGTTGGATTATCTGAAGGTTTTTTTGTGGCAGTATTCAACTTTATTGGATATAGTCTCATGCTAGTGGGTTTTTTCTTTTGTTTTTTTGTTCATTTGTGTCATGTAGGCGGATATAGGTCTTGCAATGGGTATTCAGGGAACTGAAGTTGCCAAGGAAAGCTCAGATATCATTATATTAGATGACGATTTTTCATCAGTTGTAAAGGTGGTGTAATATCAACATACTTTCCTGATTAATCTTGTGGTTATGTTGAACATGGATTCCTAATGTGTTTCCTTTGTGATCCAGGTTGTCCGTTGGGGACGTTCTATATATGCAAATATTCAGAAATTCATACAATTTCAACTTACTGTCAATGTTGCAGCTCTTATAATAAATGTGGTTACTTCAATTTCCACTGGGGATGTGCCTTTAAAAGCTGTGCAGGTTTTTATGTTTTTAACTCATTTATATTGCCTGTAATTGTATATTTTATACTTCTTACTGATGATATATCTACAGCTTCTCTGGGTTAATCTCATAATGGATACACTTGGAGCACTTGCCTTGGCTACTGAACCACCTACAGATGATCTCATGCACAGACCCCCAGTTGGTCGAAGGTGACGAAGCTTTCTTGATTGATTAGTTCTTTATTTTTCAACTTATTTGGCATTTATGAATATGGGTTAAATGGTTAGAGTTGTTTTAAGTAATGGCTTCCACTTCCTGAGTTGTTTTTAGGAATAGTCATAGTTTATGTACAGGTGCGGGTACATATGGTATGATGTGAGAATTTTTAAAATTATGGGTACGGGTTATGGCTATATATATATATATATATATATATATATGTGTGTGTGTGTGTGTGTGTGTGTGTGTGTGTGTGTGTGTGTGTGTGTGTGTGTACTGTACCACCATAACTTACGGTGGTGCACCCTTGATCTACATAGATCTAAGCTCCAAATACCAAATCTAACATTTGGATGATGTTTAGCATGTCCTATTTTCTATTTTCATGTGTTAAAATTAACTCAAATGGGATATTTTATACCATTCTAAACCACCCCTATTTTCATGAATTGTGAGCCGTTGATTTTTCACCATATAAAAAATGAATCTGATGGTGTATTGGACATGATAGAACCTTTTAACATATTAAATACACTATATTAAACACACATGTATGGTTAGATTTACCGTTTGGTGGCTAGATCCATATACAAACAAGAGTGTGTACCACCATAAGGTATCATGCTACAATACCACCATATATATATATATGTGTGTGTGTGTGTGTGTGTGTGTGTGTGCATCAAGCAAGAATTGATGCAAAAACCCTCTTTATGCACCTTAAAGATTGATGTAAATGATTATGAGCCCTTGCATAAACCCTTGCTCAGCCGAAGCTGGGCAACTCCCTGGGGCCAAGGGGTGCACTACAGGCTTACACCATCGGGAAAGCGACCATAAGTACAGTAGGCTGGGCCAGCACGACTAGGCCTCAGATCCCGAGGGTGGCTTTCCCATCCTTGATGAAAAAAATGATTCTGCTGTTCTACGTAACATGAACGTGTCGGGTTTGGATCAGGACATGTCCCAAACTGGTCTGACCTGTACTCATGTAGACAGGTCGACATGGGCATAGCACCCTTCTGGAAGTGTCGATGTCACAGGTCATATTGGTGTCCCTTTTTTGAGTTTGAGTCTACCAAAGACATCTATAACCAACTTCTGCTTCATTCTGTCTGTTGTTATTTTCCTCAGAGAACCTCTTATTACCAATGTTATGTGGAGAAACGTCGTCATACAAGTAAGTGAGTTTGTACTTATGGAGGCCCAGAAGCTTGAAGAATATTATTCACTTTTTTTTTTTCTGTTAACTGGTTATTGATACCTCAGAATTTTAGGCACTCTATCAAGTGACAGTTCTCCTCGTACTCAACTTTGATGGTATACACATCTTGTGCCTTACCAATAAGCCAACAGCTGATGCTGAGGACGTGAAAAATACCTTTATCTTTAATGCATTTGTACTGTGCCAAGTAAGTTGACTGTCACATGATGAAATATAAATCTGCTTAATGAGATTCACAAGCATATTGGTTATTGCAGTTATACTGACACATATTGTGTAATAGTTGTTTAGTTGTGCTACCACATAATTTGCATGGGTTAATAGCAGTTGGGAAAGAAATCAAGAAACTGGTTAGGGGTCATTTGTTTCACTTACACATGGAAATGGGGGTTTACATATGAGACCCTCTATTTTTCGTATCAAGATTAAACAAACATGCAACTCCATTTTCTTGTGGAGTCGTCCACAATCATCATGGGTTTCTTTTCACATTGGCCATGCATTTACTACGTAAATCCGTACCCCCTCCTCCGGTGAATGGATTTACATATGCATTTTTTCACACATGGGAGGCCGTCCCATCACGGGATGCCTTTCAAATGGAGTATTTTCTTATTGGTGGGAATGAAACAAACGACCCCTTAATGTTTTTGAAAAAAACTGCATGGTTCTCCTTATTTAAGTTGTACCATCACTTAATGAATACCAGTCCTAATGGAGTGTTAAAGACTTCTTGATCTCAAACATTTATGAGGAAAGAACATCTATGCCAGTATCTACCATTTGTTCTAACTAGACATACTTAGACTGCTTTGATACCTGACCCTCATAATGTATAGAAGATACCATGAAAACATATTCAATCCAATGCCATGTGACCCATGTCCAGTAACAGAAACAATAGAACAATCACTGAAGATGATTTGAGGGGGTTACAAGACAAGTGGATTTTGGTTGCCAGTCCAGTTATTAAGTTGACTGAATATTACAGGTATCTCCTGCTCATCAAAAATGGTCTTGAACTACAGTTGGTTCAGGTCTAATTCGATCATCTCAGTTCAAGTGGCTTGATCTGAACTATGATGTTCTGGCTATAAATGGCCAAGTGGTACACATATTTGAACCCAAAACCTCATTTTATATTCTATTGGTAGTTGAGGACCTAAGAGCATGATCCATGACCTAATGCTTGAATCTTTTTTAATTTTATAATGTTGGGAAATATGAGAAAAAGACTAAAAGTAACGACTTGTATTAAGAAAAAGATTTATACCCTACATATGCGAAGTGATAAATTGAGTTCCCACTTAGGCATTCAAAATTACAAAGTTGCCATTAACTAGACAAATGAAGTTCAACTAGTTACTGTATCTTACCAAGTTTTGTGAGCAAGTAAAGACTAGGGTCTTTTTTGCTTGTTGTTCCCATCGTAAAAATATTCAACCAACATGGCAGAATAAGTAATCATGATTATCATGTATAGATAGATTGGAGACAGCCACATGCCACAGTCATCAATTTACAAAATCATGATGGATTAAAGATCCAAAGTAGTGATATGCTCCATTTCATCCTTCCCTAGAGCCTCTGTTTCTACAGTGTACTGTTTTCATCCTATATTTTCAATGTTTTCTCATATTACTTACTCCAAAAAGAAAGCATCCCTAGTTAGTGCACAAAAGCGTTTTCTAAGGTGCAGACAGAAGCACCAACATGGTCCAAATTAGTGAATGATTAGCAAGTAGCAGCTCATGCACTCACGAGTTGGTGACTGATGAACCTGACACATGTGTAAGTGCATGCACACAATTTTTTGCTGCCAATTATTATTAACAGAGAAACTTGGATGTATTATAATTATGTGTGTGTGCTTCTCTCTCTCTCTCTCTCTCTCTCTATATATATATATATATACATGCAGTGGTTTTTTTAGATTTTTTTTTTTTGTTTTATTTTTAAATTCTAACTGTACAGACGTGATCTACGGACTTGATTTTATAACGATCGCCTCTTGGATCATTCAAATCTGACACATGGGTGGGTTTCATAATGTTTGAAAAATCAACTGTCCAAAATCGTTGTAAAATTTTGAGGCTCCAAATAGCATTTTTTTCATTGAAAACACATGATTTGGGCGTCGATTCCTAGTAAATCGACTATGCTGATCTATGAGTTAGAAACCTGAAAAAAGCACCAGAAAAGCTGAAAACCCCATTTACCATGTTTGCATCTCTCTCTCTCTCTCTCTCTATATATATATATATATATATATATATATATATATATAGAGAGAGAGAGAGAGAGAGAGAGAGAGAGAGAGTACCCACCTAACACCTTACCACATGGGTAAGGATTGAACATTTTCAGTTTTCAATGTCATGAGTGGTTTCCACTTTTGAACTGACATTTGTGTTTATCGGTACTTGTTTACTAGAAATCATGCTATGAATCAAACTATTTTGATCAGAAAAAACTGAATCTTTTTATTGTAACATTTAGATGCAATACAACAACAACAACAACTACGCCTTCATCCCAAAATAATTGGGGTCGGCGATATGAACCAAAAAAGAAAATCATTATGGGTCTTCCACATGAATCCTTCTCCTCCAATCATTTCTATCCAATGCCATGTCCTCGGTGAGGTTCAAAGCATTCATATCCTTCCCTATCACTTCCATCCATGTCTTCCTAGGCCTACCCCGACCTCTTTTAACTAATATATTTTCCCATTTCTCCATCCGTCTAACTGAGCATCATTAGGCCTTCGCCGAATATGTCCAAACCACCGTAAACGATTCTCTCTCATCTTATTTTCAATGGGTGCAACGCCTACATTCTTACGTATCTCCTCGTTTCGAATCTTATCTTTTATTGTATTTTCACACATCCATCTCAGCATACACATCTCAGCTACACTCATCTTTTGAATATGATGTCTCTTGGCAGCCCAACATTCCGTACCATATAGTAAAGCTGGCCTAATAGTCGTCCTATAAAACTTTCCCTTGGCATTCTACTATCACACAATACTCCAGTTGCACTTTTCCATTTCATCCACCCAACCTTTATCCTATGATTTACATCTCCATCAATTTCTCCATACTTTTGAATGATAGATCCCAAATATTTGAAACAATCATCCACCGGTATTTCTTGCTCACCAAGCTTCACTACACTCCCATCACTACTTCGTTGCTTACTAAACCGACATTCCATGTCTTACTCTTACTCAACTTAAAACCTATTGCTTCCAATGTCTGTCTCCATAATTCTAACTTAGCATTAACCCCAGCTCTAGACTCATCAATCAAAACAATATCATCAGCAAACAACATACACCACTGCACATTTTCTTGAATTGATCCCGTAAGCTCATCCATCACTATAGCAAATAGGAAAGGGCTTAAAGCAGATCCTTGATGTAACCCAACCGTTATAGGAAAATTGGTTGTCAACCCTCCACAAGTGCGGACATTGGTTACTATTCCTTCATACATATCTTTAATAATTCTAATGTACTTGAGAGAAACACATTTCTTCATCATTGTCAACCAGAGAATGTCCTTAGGGACTCTATCGTATGCCTTCTTCAAATCAATAAAAACCATATGCAAATCTTTATTCCTCTTTCTATTTCTCTCGATAAGTTGTCTAAGATGTATAGCTTTCATAGTTGATCTTCCAGGCATAAAACCAAATTGATTCTCCGATATCATGACAACCTTCCTCAACCTAGACTCAATCACCCTCTCCCAAAGTTTCATAGTATGACTCATGAGTTTTATACCACGATAGTTTGTGCAGTCTTGTATATCACCCTTATTCTTATATAGAGGCACCAAAGTACTCTTTCTCCACTCATTAGACATCTTATTTGTCTGTTAAATCTTGTTAAAAAGATTTGTCAACCATTCTAAACCTTTCTCTCCCAAGCATTTCCAAGCCTCGTTATGTATACCATCCGGGTCAATTGTCCTTCTTGATTTCATTTTCTTCAAAGCCTCTGCAATTTCTTTCTTTTGAATCTTGCGCATGAAGTCACGATTCATCTCATGAAAAGGAATAGAGAAGTCTCCAAGATCCTGAGCATGACTTTCATTAAATAGCTTAACAAAATAATCTTTCCATCTCTCCTTAATTTCCTCATCTTTGACTAAAACCCTTTGTGTTTCATCTTTGATACATCTAACCATACCCAAATCCCTCGATTTCCTATCTCTCATCTTTGCAAGCCTATAAATATCCTTCTCGCCTTCTTTGGTATCCAACTTGTCATAAACCTCCTTATATACCTTAGCCCTCGCGTTTCGAACTACTTTTTTAGCTTCCTTCTTTGCTATCATATACTTCTCCAAATTCTCATTATCACGACTCTTACTTAGATTTCTATAACTCTTACTTAGATTTAGATGCAATACGAACCATTAATTTTTAGATTCCTTGATAAATATATTCTCTACCCTAGTGCATCGTTTCCACTAAATAAATTATAGAAATCACATTTGTAGGGTCTGGTTTGCAGAACATATGATTAAATGTTGAAGACTAACACTGTCCGGTCCTTGTCCACACTATAAGGTGTTAGGAAGAACCAACTATCACACACGCTTGATTTTAGTCTGCAAAAGCTTTGTTGTATATTGCATGCATGACCAAAAAAACTCCAAAACATTGTTTTTTTTCCTGGAAACATACACAATTTATTGAACTAAATGAATGAGAGCACCTTTGTGCTTGTTTGTCTGTGTTTACATGAGTATGTGTAGGTTAGAAAAAGGCAATGCATCATTCACCCCCCTTGATGGCTCGTATAGGAGGCAATGTTGAGGCCCAATCTTTGGCCCTATTTCATTTCTTGCTCAGTCAAAGTGATAATGAACTTTGAATCCATCCAATGAATGGGGGCTGGTCTCTTGACAAATCTTTAAAATCTACCCAATGCATTGTTGCCAAATTTACCACCACTCTATTGACAACTACCATTTCCATACCAGAAACCGCTTTTTACCCTTTTTCCTCTCCATGTACGAGAATCATCCTCAATCAGCCAAATTACAATATCTTACAGGAAAGCATGAGAAATTGAATGACATTTTTCATATTCTCTAATGAATATCTTGAAGATGAAAAGGAAAATTCAACAGTCTGTTCTCTTTCTTATTTTTCTCTTTGGTGCTAATTTGTTTGAAGTTCACTATGCCTTCGATTAGCTGGAGAATTCACGAATTCTCAAGGTCACTGAGCAATCGTTGACAAACAGATATCTTTATAAATTTGTTTCAACCATCTTTGCTTATTGCAGGTTTTCAATGAGTTCAATTCTCGGAAACCTGACAAGCTGAATATTTTTTCTGGAGTCACAAAAAACCTCCTTTTTATGGTGATTGTTGGGGTTACTGTTCTTTTTCAGGTATAATTTCTGGATTTCTTTTTGTCTTGTGTTTCCCTGTTTGGGTTGCCTATATTTCTTACACTGGTAGAACCTCTTGTAGGCTTTGATCGTTGAATTCCTTGGGAAGTTTGCCTCCACTGTTAAGTTGAGTTGGCAGTTATGGGTTGCCTCCATTGCTCTTGGTTTCATAAGGTTGGTGATTAATGTTGACTTTTATATGCAATGGATGATTGAGTTATCAACCTATTTCTCTGTTTTGATTATATACCATAGTTATCAAGTAATTTCCTTTGTATTTTATGTCCAAGTTTATGGTTTGCCTCCAAATCGCTTTTCGGAGGACAAGTTGACAACCTATACTCAATGTATGATGAAATTCTTGAATACCATGCCGAGACTTGTTTGTTCATCTGCAGCGAGTTCTGACTTCTGTGTGCTATGCCCTAGTGCTATGTGTAGGGGTGGTAAATGAACCCAGCTGCTCGAGGTTCGGCTCATTTCTGTTCAGCTGGCATGAAGCTTGTTCGGCTCCACAAATGAGCTTGGGAAGCCAAGCCATGAGCAGCTCGTGTAGCATACATGAACCGATCATGAAAAATGGGTGCTTGTCTTGGCTCTGCTCATATAGGCTTGTTTGGATACGTATAACGTAGCACATGTATCAAAGATAGCATGGTGGTTCAATTGGTTTGACGGTGTGCTTGCAATCCTCAGGATATGAGTTCCATTCTCCCCATATGCTGAACATGCTAACAAGTAATATTTTTTATTTTAATGGGCCAGCTCGGGCACGGCTCATCTGGCTCGGTCTCAGACGAGCTTGATCTCGGCCCAAGTCCGACAAACGGAGCCTGCTATTGAAAGCCAGATGAACCGTGTCCAAACGTGGTGTGCATGTAATGGGCCGAGCCATAGCACCCATTCTTTGGTTTGTTCAACATGTTTAGACATAGGAAACTGAAAATGAACATTCTAAAAGTTCCAAAATCATACTAAGACATTTTCCTTGATTTGTGATGTTGCCTTGAATTATGTTGCTGAGAACTCAATTCTCATGATGTCAATAGCCAAATCACTTTTATGTTTGTTTCTTTGAGCTTTAAGGAGCTCAACTTCGGCACCAAAGGGAAGGGAATAACCCACCTAAAATAAATAAGTAAACAAATGTTCCTATCCTACACGCATTTTCTTTTAGTTGCTCTGGATAAAACAAAATTTGTTCCGTCTGGCCACAGATTTACTTGCTTGTTTTGTTGTATGTCCTTGGTCTTCCAGATGCAATTTTCCATTTCTTCATTTTCTGCATTTCTACCTAACGGTTTTAAAATCTATGTGCAGAGATTGGCAACTGTAACAGCCACGGTTGCTACTTCATATGTCAGTCTTAACAACTAATTGTTTTTCTTTTTGCCTTTGTACAGCTTGCCGCTGGCATTTCTTTCTAAACTTATACCTGTTCCAGTAACCCCATTAGCTGAGTATTGCAAATGGATGTGCTGCTGTGGGCGAGGTTTTTCATATATTCTTTCATAGTGATTTTCTTTTCCTTTGTCATTGTGAATTATGTTTACAGATCCGGTGTGATGTTGCATGTTTTTGTGCCCCACTTTTCAGATCGCAAGGGTGGTGAAGATCTGGAAGGCAATGAAGGGCAGGATGGCACCACACGATGAAATCATGCAGGTCAAAAAAGCCATAAATGAAAACTTTCACGGGGAATTTCTGTTATCCCGGTTTCATCTAGTCTTTTGACAAACTGTTAAACCTACATCTTCGTTACAAGTCCCTCATGAAACTGTGTATTGTTTACGTTTTAGATCTTCATAGTTCTGGTTTGTTTAGGTTCTTTGGTTTCCCTTTATGTCTTTACAATCGATTGACCGCATTTCTCTCCCATTCTAAGGCTCTGTGTAATGTGTATTGCTTGGTTCCGTCTGATAAAGAGTGTGTATATAAGCCTCTTGTTCAGTGAAGATGCAAAGAGGCTAAAATGGGGGCATAAGGCTATGTTTGTGAGCTGGTGTTAGAGAGATGAGAGGGATGATGGGAGTGGAAAAGAAAATGGGAGATGTGGCTGAGTTGTCAACTGCATCCTTGTGAGGTTCTCCATTCTCAACCTCATTTTTCTTTCCCAAAACAGGGTTCCCAAACACCCGTGGATGTAGGTGGTATTAATTAAACCTTCATTAAATACCATCTTCCCTCCCATTTCCGGCTCCCATTCAGAGCCTAAACATCTTGAGAAAAGCTCTAGGAAATGATTATATTATTTTTTAATCTAATCCTTCGATTTCATGAATTTTTTAATTAGCATTCCAATTAAAGACATTCTGGAGGAATAAGATTCTCCACATAATCCCAATTGCTTGGTGAAGAAATAAAGCTCGACTAGAACGGGAATTTTAAGATGGATGAAGTGATTCCCTTTTCAAACGGGTTGGCTGACTGTCAAGCGTCTTGAAGTTGAATTTTTATTACGTTAGAAATTATTAGAGAAATATTGAATTATTTCCTACGGTGGCCTCATCTACGCCAACTTTTGTTGAATAAATAAACCTAAGCTAGAATTTCTCATATATGCTAAAAACATGGGAAACCAACCAAGGGACCAAGAAAAAGTCGAGTGACTTTAATGAAAGGTCTATCTGTTTGTGTAAAGTGTAATCCCCAAATGTTCTTTTTGCACAGAACATTCAGATGGTGTACGATTTGCAGTTTGCTGGCAAGAGCTATCGCTACACTGGCATTTGCTGTTTAGCTCAAAATGACAAGTTTTTTTTTTGTCAAATAACCGTCTCTTACCTAGATTTTGGAGGAAAAATCTACTTTATGAAATATATTTAGTCTCTGAACATTTTTTTTTTAAAACACTGTAGAATTGATTTAGAAGGCAAGGTGTCTTGCCAACTGAACTTTGGACTTGGAGGACTTGGCATGGCTCGGCTTGGTCTGTTCTGGTCTTGATCTTTGGTTTGACTTTTATCAAACTTTTTATCACTTATTTTTGAATAATTATAAACCTCTTAAAAAGATTTTATTTTATTTTTAAAAGGTTTGGTGGTTGACCAGAACAGTCAAAGGTTATTTTTGACCTGTTTGGAAAGCACACAGCCTCAACGTCTTTGGTACGTTGGGATAGTGAGGTGGCTGTTTGGGCTTTAAACGAGTGCATTTCACCCGTTTGACTTTTATGGACTCAATCCTCAGAGGTCTCTCAGTTGCATTAGGTCATTCCATCAACTAATGTCCATGGTGCTCTTTCTCCCACTCTATATCTCTGTCATTTTCTTTAAGCTGTTCAAGGTGATCATGGTTGAAATTGCATGCTGAGGTGCTTTGTTGTATCTCATACGAGAAGTTATATCCAACCCAAGTGCCAATGCTGCGTACCTCCAAGCTTTTAGTTGTGAAGAATTTTTTAATAGGATTTAAATATTAAATACTGAATAAGAAAAATTAACCACGTAACAAAAGCAAACAACATACATTCTGCTATGGCAGTCTCCTCCTGTAACCAAATGTGTGGTAGATGGTCAGAGAAGCTCACATTTATCTCTATAGAAAAGGTGATTCAACCAGATGCCAGCAAAAGTTTGGGAAGGGAACAGAGGAATAAGAAAATCAACAAACCAGATAGCTATTTGCGAAGTTCACGTTTAATATATGCAAATGCAACCATGTTCTTTGGATAATTTAACACAAACATGAATACGCCAAGTGGCTCTTGTCGGAAACATAGTGTGAAAAAAAATCAGAAACGGCAGAAGTGGGGTTTCTTGATGGAACCAGTATCTGTGTCCTACCAGCTGCTATTCTTTGTCCAACAACATTTGCATAAAATAAACCTGGAATGGCAGGCACAAATACATCACTATGGGTGCAAATGTACAAGTCAATGACTTTCTCGATTTCTGCACTTCTCCAGTTAAGGAATGCATCCTTCTTCTCTGTAGGAATAACGGATTCCTGTAAATTGCACATTGAAAACATCAGTTGACAATTAAAGTACGTTTATTTCCTAAAAGGTGAAGAACTAATGCAGGAGATCCATTCCTATCTCCGTTCATAGTCAGGCATCATAGCCCATATAGTCTGAATGCAAATGACAATGAGCTGAATGACATCAATGGATCTCGGATCTACAATTAACTAAGTTTCCTCGATAGATCATTTCTTTTTAAAAAAAACACTCGAATTTTTGTTAAACCTTAACATTTTTATAGCCTATAATACCAAATTTCCAAATATCACTTAGGAAAAATCCCGTCAATTCTGTCACACATACTAATTGAATTTCCTTTGCCAAAGCCAATGAGAACCCATCGTTTTCAAAAATGCAAAAGCAATAGAACTGTATAGTGATCCATATCCCTGAGACAACTATGAGTTAGCAAGACGCAATAAATAATTAATTTCTTCATGACAGCTGTATCTTTGAACTTTGTAGAGAGCACAATCTCAGGAATCATCAATTAAATGCTGATTCTGAATCAAGAGACATGATTGACCTTGGCAAGCTGGCCCCATGTATGTGAAGTTGATAGGTTGTGTCAATTGCCAGGTACTCAACGACCCTGAGTTCTAGCTCAGTTCAAAGATTTTCTTGTGGAGATTTATGTACTAAATGAAAATCAACATTTTTTAGAGAACCAAGAAAACCACTAGGTGAAATACAATCCCATGGGTTACCTAATGCAAAACAAAAAATTCACATTTCAAGACGTCCTGAAATGTATATATTCTACGCTAACTAGAAATTTCCTGCGGTAACAATTATATTAGCCTTGCATATTTTGCATAGAAACTGTATTTTACACCAAAAGCCAAATGTCAGTGCTTCAGACACATGGCTAAATTGTTAAGCTCTTGACTTGTTAAGTTTTCAGCATAATGGTCACTTACTAACTCAGGGTAATGCAGGCAAACTCATGTAAATTCTTCTTGGATGTGAGAAAACAAGGGGATCCAACAATATAAGTAAAACAATCTGAAGAAAATTCAAACATTTCATAATTCTTACCTTTGTATAGGTTCTAGGGAAGATAGCTTTCAGATCATCAAGATCTCCAAGCCAATTGGACTGTGTAAGATAGATAACACTGTCACTAGTAAAACCAATTTTCTGCGAAAACATTACCAACTTCCAGAGGGCTAAAGGATTTTTTTTCTTCCATCGGCTCCTTCACATCCCTTTAGCTGCAACATATCAAACCTGAGATCTATTGCAATGAAGTGTCCATCAGACTTGTGACTTAAGGTTCTAAGTTTCTCAAGCATCTGATCTGCCACATCATGAATCTCTGATTTCAGCACAACACCAAACAAACCAAGACAGAAGGATGAATCCAATTCATCCTTTTGCAGTCCCCTTATTTTCATGTTTAATGAAGGAGAATAGCAAACAAGTCTCACATTCCTCGTTGATCTGAATATTGGTTCAATTTGCTCAGAAATAAATCTGGTCTTGGTCTACTGGGGACTCTTACAATGGCAGGTTTATGTGCAATTACATCAGCGGGATCCCTTGCTATCTTGACAACAACATCCAGATTCTCGATGAATTTCTCAGTCATAATTTTTTTCAAATTTCCTACCAAAAATAATTTATCAATCAGAGCAGATATCTGCGGGAGGTGAAAATGTTGGTAGAACAGTAGATATGCTGCCCTTATCGAAAGCAAAATAAAATAAATCTGAAAAAGGATAAGCAAGTGGTAAATGTTTGTAAATGCCATCTCACATGTTCCAGAAAATTTAGAGGTGCAATATGTGTTGATGGTTGGTTACTCTAGATCATGCTCTGTGTTGTGTAACTTTCACAAAGAATGAACCCAATCACAAGAAGCCAACAAAATCACAGTTTTGACAGAATATTATGAGACACGTCATAAAATAATTTAATTTTTGTTCAGTGTGAAAGCAGAATCAGTTGCATGATTTACTTATTCACATACAAAAATGAAATGCTCTGTAGCTGTGTCTATTTTTCTTGAGTATGCATGGATGGCAGTATGATATGTTGGCTTCCCTGCAGCGGTGACCCTGTACTGTGACAGAAAAGCACAACGGCTGTTATGTAAACACAGTTCAGCAGAGAGATGTGCTGAGGCAGCCATTGACAGGCTACTGTTGCATATGGTGGAATCGACTGGAGCAGAAGAGAAACGTTGTCAGTCCGGTGGTGATCGATCATGCAACAAGGAGATTTTCTCTGCTCAGCTGGGCTGCAGCCACCACGAATGCAGGCTTCCGAATGCAACCGGTGAGTAGACCTCTTCCCTTTCTTAGCAAGTTACTCGCACTTTTACTTGATAAGGGTCGCTCATGATACCCTCTGATTTATAGGGCACGGAATGAGAACGGTTTGTCAGAAATATCCTGCAGATGTTAGAGAAATATCAGAAATAAAGAACGAGAAGAGAGAGAGAGGAATAGTCGGCGCAATAGGGTTTTCCCTTTTTACTTGATATTTATAATTGGTACAATACACTTTACACAGGTAATAAGATCTAATTACAAACATGCCATCGTGGGTCGGGTCGGATCCACGATCCAAACTAACAGCCTCCCTCAAGTTGAGTATGGTCTTTGATCATGTTCAACATGTCTTTGAGTGCCCAAAACTGATGAGTGGATAATCCTTTGGTAAAAATGTCAGCAACTTGCATATCTGACCTAACATATGCGGGTTCAATTTCTTTTTCTTCCACCTTTTGTCTAACAAAGTGTTGATTGATTTCGATATGCTTCGTGCGACAATGAAGAATGGGATTGAAGGCAATATTAATAGCACTCTGATTATCACAAAGAAGCATAGAGGACGAGATTGGTTCTTGTAATTCTTGCAGTAGGTGTCTCACCCACGTAACATCAGCTGTTCCTGCTGCCATTGCACGATACTCGGCTTCAGTACTAGATCGCGCCACTGCCTTTTGCTTCTTGCTACTCCATGTTACAACATTATTGCCGATAAGGATGCAATACCCTGAAACTGATCTGCGCTCATCAGGATCACCAGCCCAGTCCGCATCTGTGTAGGTGAATAGTCGATGTCCTGACGTATAATCTGTGTCTTTGTTATACATCAAACCATCTCCAATCGTACCCTTTAAATACCGAAGGATTCTTTTTACCGCTTCCATATGTGCATCTGTAGGAGCATGCATAAACTGAGAAGCCTGATTGACAGAGTATGCTATGTCAGGCCTAGTGAATGTTAAGTATTGTAACATCCCTACAACTCGACGATACAAAGTAGGATCATGATAAGTGGTGCCTTCTTTAGCACTTAACTTATGATTTAGAAGACAAGGTGTGCTAATTGGTTTACAATTCTCCATCCCCGTAGCGAGGAGAATATCAATAGTGTACTTATGTTGGCTCAATGTAATAGTCTCATGTCGACTATCAACTTCCACACCCAAAAAATATCGCAAGGAACCCAAGTCTTTCATCTTGAATTTAGCCATCAGCATAGACTTAACCCAAGATATGTGATCCTCATCACTCCCGGTAATAATGATATCATCAACATATATAAGCACCCAAACAATAGCTGAACCACTTTTGAAGATGAACAATGAATGGTCTAGAACACTTTTATTAAAACCATGACGCTGGATCTCTGTGGAAAAACTTTCAAACCAAGATCAAGAAGCTTGTTTTAATCCGTAAAGAGAGCGTCGAAGTTTACATACCCAATTTGATGAATCATGCATGCTATATCCAGGTGGTTGCTCCATGTAAACTTCTTCCTTTAGTTCACCATGCAGAAAAGCATTTTTAACATCAAGTTGACTGAGTGACCATCCATGTTGTAATGCCAACGCAATGACAATCCTGACTGTGCCCATTTTTACTACTGCGCTGAATGTTTCATCGTAATCCTGCCCATATTGCTGTGTGAAGCCTCGTGTAACCAGGCGAGCCTTATAGCGCTCAACACTGCCATCCGGTTTGTGCTTGATCTTGTACACCCATTTGGATCTTACAACATTCTTATTATATGGCCTTGGCACAATTTCCCATGTGTTGCATTCATGCAATGCCTCCATTTCCTCATTCATCGCCTCTACCCAGGCACGAGAATTTACAGCATCATGAAAGGAGGAAGGTTCTGTTTCTTTGGACACTCTGGTTAGAAATGTTTGAAAATCCAAAGAGAAATTGTTATAACTTACCCAACGATCTATAGGATGTCTAACCCGAGTGGAATGTCGTAGGGGAGTCTCAGCATTGACTGGGTGAGTTCTACAAGAATAAACAAGACCAGAAAAACGTGAGGATGTTGTTGTAGGAGGAATGTCTTCTATATGTGGTTCCACATCAAAAGTATAGGGTTTATTTATTGTCTGTCAATAAAGATGAATCCTCATGAGACAACGAGTCATATAAAAGTGAGTCACTGAGCCAAGGATCATAACTGTCCTGTGTATCTGTGGAAGATGAACCCAGAGTGTCAAAATTTTCATCATAAAAAACAACATTTCTGGATATCCGAATTTTGCCTGTATGAGGATCATAACACCTGTATCCCTTATAGTCATCTGCATACCCAAGGAACTTGCACTGTATAGCTCTGTCTTGAAACTTATTTCTCAATGAATGATCAATATGAACATAACATACGCAACCAAAAGGATGTAGTTCTTCATATGATGGATGACAATTATAAAGAACAAAATACAGAGAATTATCTTCAAGGATGGTCATGGGCAACCTGTTGATAACGTAAACAGCTGTGTGGAAAGCCTCGGTCCAAAGGGAAAAAGGGATGCCCACAGTATGCATCATGCTCAAGGCTGTTTCAACAATATGTCTGTGCTTTCTCTCAGCAACTCCATTTTGTTGAGGGGTATGAGGGCAAAAAATGTTACGTGTAATGCCATGCTCCTTCAAATATTCACTAAAATCATGGGATATGTATTCTCCCCCCATCACACTGGAAATATACAACATTGGTATTGAATTGGTTTTGGACTAGTGCATGAAACTGTTTGAACAACTTGAAAACTTCGTGTTTGTTTTTCATGAAGTAAATCCAACTAAAACGAGTGTAAGAATCAAGAAAGAGTACATAGTATCGAGATCCAGAAAGAGAAGCAGTGGGCGCAGGACCCCAAACATCTGAGCATATAATTTCAAAAGGCTTTGATGCTCTTTTATTGATACTATGAAAAGGAAGTACATGACTTTTGCATGAATGGCAACTTGGACATTTTGACTCTAAACTGACTGCGGGTATTAGACCTTTAGCAGACAACTTGTCAAGAAAGACTTGACTACAATGACCCAAACGAAGATGCCATAAGTTTGGCTTATTAAGTTTCAAGACTCTAGATGAAGAACTGTGATCTGTGGATCGACTCAAAAATGTTGGAAAAGAAGGAGCTGAAGAAGCCACGGCTACGGAAGACGACGTCTTCAAATGTAATAACCTCAAATTTTGTAATTTATTTATTTAAATTTATTTGAAAAACGAGTATTTTTCTAAATTTGGGTCTTGGATCCGTTACCGGATCCGTTATCGGATCCATAATAGAACGTGTAAATAACCCACAATGGGGTATTAAAACTATACTTATAATAGTTAAATAATTAATTAATAGTATAAAAGAAAAGAAAAACCGAGTATTTAAGGTAGGATCCGTGTTTGGATCCAAATGGATCCAACATATGGATCTAAGATCCATATAATGGCCTTTATATCCATATTCATAATAAAACTAATAATATAATATATAAATAAAATTTAAATTTTTATTTTTTTATTTATCCGAGGATCCACAGTTGGATCCATTCGGATCCAACTGATGGATCCATATGGTTGGGGGTCGGGTTACGGGCCTCGGGTCCGGACCCGAGCCGCACCCCCTGTGTAACCCTTTTAAAGAAAGGGGCAACCCGATAGGGTTGCCCGATAAGGTTGTAGCAGAGCAGAAAAGGGGAAAGAGGGGGGGTTACGCAGGCGTAACCGAAACCCCCACCCATCTCAGCAAGAAAAGAGGGGGGGGGTCGGCGATAAATGGGAAGTGGAAGAGGGGGGTCTCACCCTCTTCTCTCTCTCTCTCTCTCTCTCTCTCTCTCTCTCTCTCTCTCTCTCTCTCTCTCTCGTGTGGGCGAGCATTGGGGAGGTGGAAGATCGCCGGAAGGCTGCAGCCACCGCAGGCCACGGCAGCCCCTTTTGTTGTCTCTTCCCTTGTGTGCGACCATCACGACACCGGAGCAGTTGAGGCCGGTGGAATAGCTCGTCTCCTCACGTCAGCCGCAACCCCCAAAACATCGGATTGTAAAGGTACGGGTTTCTCCTTTGATTGGAATAGGAAAAGGGAGCATAGATTCGTATTTTATGTAATGTTCTGGTAAAGCCAAGGAGAAGGGGTGAAATCTGTATAGTGGTTTTAATATCCATGGCTAAGCTAACGTATGTTCTTAAGTATATTCGAGCAGGTTTTTACATATCTTCATATATATGTGTGGCTGCCTATGTACAGGTATATACAGGTAGTTACATAGGTATAACAAGCAGCCGACCTAATGTGTTAACATTTTAAATGATTTGTCAGCAAGATTTAATACTAGTATTAAGTTAGAGATCATGTTTTCTTTTGGATTTAGATAGAATAGTGTATTAAAATGCATGTTTGGGTTATTCTTATGTGAAATCGTGACTTCAAAACTTGCATCCCATGTCCTGCTGATGGGTCTTCTAGCACCCGATTTCAGATTCCGGCTTTGTTGAGCATAATATCCCAAGAGCACGATTTCGGCCTTAGGTGTCTTGCTGAGAATGCATATTTAAGTTGCTCATATACATTTCAGCATTCGTTTATATCAATACTCTAGTATTGCTATTGTAAGAAAAAAAAAAGGGAAACAGTGTGTTATGTCATGGTGAGTCTAGTACGAGAGCTATTATGTGTGCATATTCAGATTTACTGCTAAACCAGAAATTTTTGTGAGTTCTTCTTTTTGTTATATTAGAACATGTACAGGTTTGGGTCAATTCATCCTTTTAGGACCCTTAGGAAATTTTAATGTCAAGGGGCATACCTTGTGTTTCTGTATGCTAACGGATCAGTTCAGGGCTGGCACAACAGCCCTGTATGTAGTGCAGATGGGGCCTGCCAGGGGTCGGTTGGCAAGGTCATCTTGATCCCAGCAAGTGGGCTCGGAAGGGCTGTTTTCTGTTTTTAAAATATATATATATATATATATATATATATATATATATATATATATATATAAACCTGAGATGCTTCTAAAATGTGGTGCATATTTGCTATTTTGCATAGGCAGGCATTAATAGTTTGCTGTAGAGATTGTTGGAAGAATACCAAAAAAAAAAAAACTTGTGAGGTTTAGAAGATGCTTTTGACATTACTGATTTAAATTCTCCTATGTATACATACTCAGGCTTAATCACCCAATTGATTTTTTTTTTATAGCCACACCTGTTTATAAGGTGATAAAACACATGGTCATGTAAAGCTTATTAGGTATACCCTACGTAATTAGTGGAACAGAAACGTTTATGGGTGCTGCCATGATTTAGTTAGTTATGTAACTGTTTTCTGTTTGCCATGGTATAAGCTGTTTCTAATGCTTTAACTGAATGTTTCATGTTAAGTTAAAGTTTTGAGATAAGAGTGGTTTTTTTTTTTATGCATGAGTTGCATGGAATTAATGCGATTATATGTAGAACATTGCATGAGTGTTCACGTAATTGAAAGCATGCATATGACATGAATAGATGCATAAAATGAGATCATGTATGACATGAATACCTGTATTGAGAAAAAGCTTGCATTTAATGTGGGTGTGTGAATTTATGCTTATGCTTATGAAATTATTGATTCATGCACAACTTGCATACATGAATGCGCATTTGGAAAGCATGTGAAAAGAATGCATAGTGGCATGTGATTTCGGATTTTTGCTTATGAATGCGGTGATGATCAAATTGGATCATCAGGGGCTGGGTGAGCCTCGAGAACCAGTCGTTCTCCGTTTTAATTATTTTGATGCATTGCAATAAATCAAATGTGATATCATTTTACTGCACTGTTCTATGTTGTCACGGGTTGTGGTCCCGTGAAAAGCTTAGCATGCTGATGTGCAAGCTTATATTATTAATTCTGCATGTAAATTTGCAAATGTAAAAAAGAAATGAATTAATAACCAGATAAAAGAAAATAAAGAACAGTGTAATTCACTTTCTCCTTGATGTCCCTGCTTTAGCGTGGGAATCTTGGATATTGCGGTTTAGGGGAAACCGTGAGGATACAAAAACTCCGTGTGCGTTTTGTTGCCCCTGAACCCGATATTGAGGTTCTTCTCCTGGCCACGGTTTTAGGGAGAATCCGCCACTTTACCCGGAAGTGGTGTGTTGGTTACAGCTGTGAGTTTGTTTTGGTATACCAAGAAAGTGGCGCCAGTGGATGCTGTTTTCTCTGGTGTCCCCGACTTTGGATGCTGTTTTCCAAGGTTCCGATGGATGGTGTTGTTTCCTGATATCGGTCAAGGGCTAAGTTTGGAACCCGGTAACAAAATACAAATTGTGTGTGAAGCTACCCCGGAAACCCTACTTAACCTCGGGGATTGTACCCGTTTGGTGTATCCGCGGGCCACTGTAATTAAAAAGAGGAACTTAAGGATGTGTGCATTTAATAGGACATGCATATGGAAAGAGGAAAACTTAAATGGAAGATAATAAATGGGTCATGCATTGCACACAAATCATGCATATTCCTGCTATGCATTAGTTCATGCATATTTACCTGTTCACTTAGTTGTTTATGTTGATCATTGTATGATGTTGATCTATTTTACATTTAATTGCCTTATTGATTAAGTTATGATCAATGTTGCATATTTCGTGTTCCCTCCTGTTAACTGTTTAATTATGCATGAATGGTTAATTGACTTAAGAATTGAGTATAATTGTATTCCTCAAAATATTACATGGATCTTATTTATGCTCTTTTTCTTATTTGATTCATTAGGGAAACCTGTACGCAGAATTCTTCGGATTTCTGACCCTCTTATTTTATTGGTTTTTCCCAGGCACAGGTGATCAGTGAAGTCGACTAACTTCTGAGAGATACGAGGGTCACATTTGTTTCAGACGACTTCACTTACGGACAGAGTGGCTCTACTGTTATTTTCTTTTAGTTCTTCTGATTTCCTGCAGTTTGATATTTCATTTTTGACATGGAACATATTACTCTTATTGATTCATTAATAAAAGAATTCAGTGGACTGGTTATGATTGATAAATGTAAGTTGCTTTGTGGTGTGTGGTTATCCAACTGAAATTGGAACTGTAGGGACCCCAGGTCTCTGGGAAGTTTTCCGCGACTCTTTTAAAAAAAAAAAAAATATTCCGCATTTTTCAAAGGTAGGAGTTGGGGTCGTTACATCAAAGGCACATGAGATTCTTTAAAGACGTACATGTTCCCGCGCCGTTCACCTTTAGCGAGCGTCTTCTTGGTGTGAAGATCCTCAAGATAAACAGAAGGAGTAAATTCAACGGAAGAATTTGTTTCATCAACTAATTTAGACACAGATAGAATATTCTTTTGAATAGCAGGTGTGAGTAAGACATTTGACAAGGGTAATTGAGATTCAGGCAAAGAAATGGAGACATTTCCAGTGTAAGAGATGGGGTGGCGAGATCCATCTCCTATGACTATAGTGCCATTTCCAGTGTAAGGAGTCAAGTGGGTAAATTTACCTGCATCAGAAGTAACGTGTGTTGCTGCCCCTGAATCAATATACCATATACCTTCCTCATTTTGGCGTAAGTTCATCTGATTGAAAGTAGTCATAAGGATATTCTGTACGTCCTGTGGAAGAACCTGTCCCTGAGGAGTACAGGCAAACTGATGAGTGACCTTCTGCCCTGGCCTACTATCTGGCCTCCCTGATTTGTTCCGATTTTGAGGATTATACCAGCAGTTTGCTTTAACATGTCCCCATTTGTTACATAGAAAACAAGTAGGAACACGTCCTCCTCGTGGTACACTGCTTGAACCAATACCTCCTCCTCCTGGTGTAGGCAGTAATCCTCCTCTGTTCATAGATGTTCCATTGGGGCGAGGGGGAGTAAATGAAACTCCTGTTTGAATAGGCGTATGTGTCATTATCACAGAATGAGCATCCTCTGACGCGTGTTCCTGATTTAAACTGACCTCATATTGCAAAAGCTTAGATTGAAGATCATCAAAACATGGAAGGACTGAGACAACCTGGAGTGCCGTGCAGAACATGCGATATTCAGGTCCAAGACTACCTAATACTTGTTGTACCATATCCTTATCTGATACAGGACTTCCAATGGCAGCTAACTGATCTGTAATCACTCTGACATCCCCCATAAACTCTGTAATGGATTTGTTTTCTTTTCGCATGGATTGAAACTTCCACTTGAGTTGCAAAGCCCGAGATTCGGAAACCTGAGAAAAAGAATGAGCTAGTCCATTCCACAACTCGGCAGCGGATTGGTCATCAGAGATAGTTTGTAAAACACGATCAGAAAGTGTGGAGGTTATGTAAGCGACTAATGTCTGATCCCGTTGTACCCATATGTCATAAGTTGGATTGGTGCTTCGAAGTTGACTCACCTTCCCGTCTTCACCTGTTATTTCCTGCATGATATGTGTAGGTGGAGCGGGCGATCATCCATCTAGATGCCCATAAAGACCATGACTGCGAATAAAAGGCACAATTTGGCGTTTCCAAAGCAAATAGTTATCATGTGATAACTTGTGGGTCATGAGGTGAGTAAGAAAACTAGGGTTCAATTTGGAATCCATAGATTTTATGAAGAATGAGAGAACAAACTGTATTTAACAGTGTATTAATAGAAGAAGAACAACAATACTGTGTGTGCTGAAAATGATATCAGCAACACATTGCACAGAAATATAATGACGTGTAATCCAGAAATTAATCTTCACACACACACACGTTAAAAAAAAAAATTTAATGCTGCATAACATGTGAACCAGGCCAGGAATAGCAATGATGTGTACACAGAGAAACAGCTATGCTGTGTGCACAGAAAAACAACAATGCTTTGTAACGTGTGAGCCAGAAAAAGGATTTGAAAAGAGAAGAAATCGAAATAGAAATAAGGAGGCGCAAATTGAAGAAAGAGAAGAAATAACGTGTGGAATCAGATTAGGGAAAAGGAGAAACTGAAGAAATCTGATTAGGGAAAAAGGAGAAAAGAAATAACGTGTGAAATCAGATTAGGGAAAAAGGAGAAACTGAAGAAATAGGGATACGTGATTTAGAGAAACAGAGAAAAGATCAGAAAAGAGATAGAGAAAGCCTATGTCCTTTCACGCACTGGTCCTTATAGGCCTTCCAGATGATCGATTTCCGCGCCTGTGCTCTGATACCATGTCAGAAATATCCTGCAGATGTTAGAGAAATATCAGAAATAAAGAACGAGAAGAGAGAGAGAGGAATAGTCGGCGCAATAGGGTTTTCCCTTTTTACTTGATATTTATAATTGGTACAATACACTTTACACAGGTAATAAGATTTAATTACAAATATGCCATCGTGGGTCGGGTCGGATCCACGATCCAAACTAACACGGTTTGCATAACCGTTCCCCCTTTATCCCATGGTGGTTTATCGGAAGCGATCATTCCAGATGTGGGGATGAATCCACATCGTGGATAACTGGTTAATTCAACATTCTCCCACTTGATCCGACGATAAACCCTTTAACCAGAAAATCTTATGGGAATAACTTGATGAATAGAATGGCCTTTTTATTCTATTCTATAGGTACTTAGTTGAATCTTTAATCTTTATGAGATTAACAACAAAAATAATGAGAATCATGAACTGAAAGTAATTACTTTATTTATATGCATATGTCAAAAAGAGTTTAACAAGACCATCCTTATTACATGTTTGGAATGTAATCCTGGTGCTAGCCGTTTAGTAAGAGGATCAACGATCATTTCTTTGGTACCAATATTAACAATATGCACTAAATGATTCTTCGTCTTTTATTTAACAACAAAATACTTTAATTCCATATACTTACATGACGTAGTACTTTTGTTGTTTTTCGAAAAGGACACCGCAACTTCATTATCACAGTAGACCTTCAGTGACTTCCCAATGGAATCAACTACCTTTAACTGTGATATGAAGTTTTTTAACCATATAGCCTGCGAGGTAGTCTCGTACAATGCTATGAATTTTGCCTCCATGGTGTGGGCAGTAGTGGTCGTTTGCTTCCCACTCCTCCAAGAGATCGCGCCCCAGGGAGTAAGAAGACGTGTCCAGTAGTAGACTTTCTACTATCAAGGCATCCTTCTAAGTCCACATCTGAGTAGCCAATGACCTCGAGGTGATCAACTTTATGATACGTCAACATATAGTCTTTTGTCCCTTGCAAGTACCGCAAGACTTTCTTCGCAACCTTCTAATGGGGTATACCTAGGTTAGACTAAAATCTGCCAAGCACCCCTACTGTAAAAGAAATATCTGGTCGAGAACATGTTTGCACGTACTACAAGGTGCCAACAACTAATGCGTATGGATAAACACTCATCTGTGCTTTGTCAATATCGTCCTGTAGACAATCACCTTTTGATATGGGTGTTGAACTAGGAGAATAATTCTCCATCCCATATCGCTTTAACACCTTATCTATATAAGATCTTTAGGATAGGCCTATAAAAATTTTTGCTTTGTCTCGACGGATCTCAATGCATAAAACATAAGCAGCCTTACCCATATCTTTCATATCAAAATGTGATACAAAAAATTGTTGTCTCTGAAAACAACTTTATATCGTTGGTTGCAAGTAAAATGTCATCCACATACAACATTAATAGAATGAACTTACTCTCACTTTCCTTAAGGTATATACATTGATCAATAATGTTTTCTGTAAACTCGAAAGTCACAATGACTTGGGAAAATTTAATATACCACTGTTGAGAGGCCTGTTTAAGTCCATATATTGATTTGTTGAGCTTGCAAACCAGACAATCATTTTCAGAGAAACCAAGAGGTTGATCCATATATACCTCTTTATTCAGATCCCCGTTGAGAAACACTGTTTTCACATCCATCTAGTGTAGCTCCATGTCACAATGAGCTACAAGGGCCAAAATTATCCTCATTGACTCTTTAGTTGAGACAGAAGAAAACGTTTCATTGTAGTCAATGCCCTCTATCTGAGTGAATCCTTTAGCAACCAATCTTGCTTTATGTCTCTCTATGTTACCTTTGGAGTCCTTTTTTGTATTAAAGACCCATTTACACCCTACAAGCTTTACTCCTTTAGGTAACTCGACAAGATCCTACACTTTATTTTTAGCCATAGAGTCTAACTTTTCTTTCATAGCTTCTATCCAGTGTGTAGATTGTTTGTTTTCTACAGCTTCTATAAAAGTCAATGGGTCATCATCTATATCTATAAAATCACCAGGCTCCTAAAAATACACCACATAATCAGGATGTATGACAGATCTCCTAATTCTTGTGGATCTCCAAACAAGTCGTTCTTCAGGCTCAGATTGAACCTGATCATCCTGTTCGTATTGTTCTGCATTGTCCACAATAGGTTCACTTTGGATTTGTCCATCAACAACCGAATGGTCAACCACATCATCATTAGGAATAATAATGCGATATCTTTCAGTGTTTTTTTTAATAGGTGACAAAATTGGATCTTGTACTTAATCCTACTGAACCATCTTCTAAGAATTTTGCCTTATCCGTTTCAACAATCTGTGGTGAGTGAGATGGACAATAAAACTTGTATCATTTTGATCTTTCTGGATAACCAATGAAATATCCACTGGTTGTTCTTAGATCAAAAACTTTAATGTGGGGGTTATACAACTTAGCCTCTACAAGACATCCACATATGTGCATATAAGACAAAGATGGTTTTCTACCTGTCCACAACTCATGAGGAGTTTTAGGCACAGATTTTGTAGGTACTTTATTTAAAATATGTACAACTGTCTTTAAGGCTTCACCCAACAACTTAATGGAAAGTGTTGAATAATTCAACATAGCTCTGACCATTTTCTTACGCGTTCAATTTCTCCTTTCAGCTACACCATTCTGATAGGCACTACCAAGCATTGTATATTGAGGCACAATACCTTCCTCTTTGAGAAATCACGTTAATGGTCCTTCCCTTTGCCCCATCTCAGTAAACCTACCATAATATTCGACACCTCTATTAGACCTAACTATTTTAATAACTTTATCGATTTGTTTCTCTACTTATTTCTTAAATTCTTTAAACATCTGAAAAACATCAGATTTTTCAAAGATTAAGTAGAGATACATATACCGAGAATAGTCATCAATAAATGTGACAAAATATTTTTCACTTGTGTAACAGGGGGAAAAAGTCTACATACATCTGAGTGAACTATCTCTAATATCTCACTACTGCGTTTGGCACCTTCTTTACATGTGTTTATATGCTTAGCCTTTATGCAATCAACACATGAGTCATTGTCGGCAAAATCTAGAGATTTCAAGATCCCTTCATTTATGAGTCTCTTTATTCTCTTTTCAGAGATGTAACCCAACCTTCGATGCCAAAGCATGTAAGATTTATCATTTATTAAGCTACGTTTATTTTCAACCAATGCGTATTCAGAAGTCAGAGACTCCTGAGTTTGGATCTTCACATTCAATCTATACAAACCATCATAAACTGATGCAAAACCAATTTCAATTGAATTTCTATAAATGAACAATTTGAAATTTTCAAACTTAAAACAATATCCAAATTTATCCAATTTCGAAATTGAAATTAAGTTTCTACTATATGATAAAATATAAAAGACATCATGAAGATCCAAAACTACGCTTGTATCTAGAGTAATCCTGCAGGTTTTAACACCCTTCATATGTGAACGCATCTTGTTTCCCGAATCGATGCTCTTCTCATGCATTGTTGGTTTCTTTCTGTTCAGGAACAACTGTAGACAGTTGAAAATATGAACAGTAGCACCAGAATCAATCCACCAGCTATTTTCAGAAATTTATAATAAATTACATTTATGATAAATAAATGACAAATTACCTCTCTTTTTTAACCACTTTTTGTACTTTATGCAATGTATCTTTCCGTATCTTTTCTTCTTGCAAAAGAAACACTTTATGGGATCAGAGTCGGATTGCTTGCCTTGGGATGTTTTATCCTCTGTTGGCTTCTTCCTAGCATTTCTCTTATATACATTCTTTCTTGGTCTTACCTTGGATGCATGGGAAACTATATCTGTACTCTTCACCTTCTCCCCTTTGAACCTCTCTTCTTCTTCAACACACTTGGACATAAGTTCATTGAACGTCCATTCATTATTATGTGTTGTAAGAGATTTTGAAAGGTCCGTACTCCAAGGGTGAGGATGCTAGAACTAAATGCACTAGGAAAGAATTAGAGATGGCGAATTTCATGTCATTTAGCTGAGATACTATGTTCCTTATTTCCAAAATGTGTTGGCGAATGTTTTCCCCTCCAGTATATTTCATAGATATGAGTTTAGACATCAGGATACTGGCTCTGGCCTGATTTGAACTCACAAATTATGCTTTAATAGCACTTAAAAACTCTCTAATTGTCCTGCATTATGGTATGACACTACGAATATTCTTAGCCACCTTAGATTGCAAAAGCAATAGGCTAAGTCTATTTGAACGCTCCCACTTCTCAAGAGCAGTCTTTTGATCAATAGTGCTTTGATCAGTTAGAGCAGCAGGTTCTTCTATCCTTAGGGACAGATCCATATACCCTAATATAAAAAGTACAGTCTCTTTTCAATCACTAAAATTTGATCCATCTAGAAAATGTATACAGCTAGAGTCATCTAAAATCACAAGACTAGAAACTGCACGACAAAAGACATGTATCAAGAAGCATTCGCACGAGACTAAAACTTTAATGGAAAAAGCAAAAGAATAAAGGATGTTAATATGCTTATTTTCAGGCGACTGAAGGGGGTCATCGGACTCCTACTTTGGTAAGAGCTCTGACACGCGAAACAACTTCACCTACCGACCATATTCGGTAAAACTAAGGTTCTTGTGAAGTTAGACCATCGACAGAAGGTACCTTTGGATACACATGTGTGATGTATATTGACACATTTACCTTATTTCACCCTACTTAAATTCCAAACACGATAAAACTACCTTTGAGTCATTTATCGTTTCACGAATCTAAGTACAATGTTGATATCGGCTTAAACTGAATGATAGTATTGAAATTCTTTGATGGCATACATGTATTCAGTCACTTTGGTGACGTGAATACACTAAGTCATCTAACTATCCTTAATGCCAATATGAAATAATGTCTTCAAATGGTCCAAAACTAGATGAACCAATCATATGACCTATGAACCAGTCCGAAAACTGGATGAACCGATCATATGACCCATGAACCGGTTCGAAAACTGAATGAACCAGTCATATGACCCACGAACCGGTTTGAAAACTGAATGAATCGATCATATGACCCACAAATTGGTCCGAAAACTGGATGAACCGGTCATATAAAGCTCTGAATCAATTCAAAATATACTGAACCGAGTTTGTAACACTTTGAACCGGTCTCAGTTGTTTGAGAAACAGTTCCAGAGAGATTCAGATCGGTTCAGAAACAGGCCAAACCGGTTCGATCTCTGTTAGAGGCCGTTTGGATCGGTTTTGTCAAGCTAGTCTAGAATTGTATAATCTGGTTTTAACCGCAATCTGGATCTACTAATGAAAGAACCAGATTCGGATTACCCGGATCCGATCCAGAGAACATTATTTGGATTCGAGACCTAAGACCCTAAGATCTATATCCGGATCCAACCCGGATTATCATCATGGGTCGGTACGGGTCATCAGATCCGGGTCTGAACCGCAATCCGATCCAAAAGTTCTTAACGGATCGGTTGCGGTTCCAGAGAGATCCAAAATGAACCTCTCAAACCCGACCCGAATCCTAAAACACAACGGGTCAGGGTCAAAAGGACTTCGGATCCATTACCTAAGAACCGAATCCGATCCAAAGGTCTGTAACATTGATCAGATCGATTAATATGGATCAAATCATAACATTGACCCGATCTAGATCCAAAGGTTTGTGGATCAGGGTCAAAACAGAATGGGTCCCCCATCTGAATCCCTGATCTGATCCAGATCACTTTATGGATCGGATTCGGGTGGGGCGGGTCGAGGATTGAACCCAACCTAAAACCTTTAAAAGGGACTGAAAATACGAAATAGGGTTTTCAAAATCCTATTTCGCTTTTCTTCTCAGGTTGCTAAGGAGGAATGCCGCCGTCGGCCCTGGCGACCGGCAATCCAACGATTGTCGGTGATCCGAAGGCAAAAAAGGAGTTGCCACCACCGTCAGTGACCCAACGGTCACTATCTTTCGACGGTGGAGCGAAAAAACAGCCTCTGTCAGGCCTGTTGTCGTGCTCCAGCGACTCGATAGTCGCCAGCGACAACAACATCGGTTCTGCAGCACCAGATGGAGAAGAAGCCACAACGGGGCAGCCGATGCACCCTGCCTGATTGAAAACCCCCAAAACAAAGGTAAGCCCCTTTTTTTTCGTCGCCCTACGGCGACAGTTGTCAGTGTCGGCGACCAACTGCAGCGTCGCCCCACGGCGACTGTTAAAATATGTAAAACAATCTTGTAATTTCGTATATATATTTTATATATATAAGGTGATACATATACATATATTATATATGTATATGTATCTACCTATTATATATATAAAATATATATATTGCTAAGGGTAGTTTAGGCATTTTACACATATTCATTTTCGTGAATGTGGTTTGTATTTTTCCCCTTTTTCTTTTTTATTTTTCCTTTTATTTAATTAATGCATTGTACTTGCATTGGGAGGGGCCCAACCCACTAGTCAATGGACCCCTCCAACGGTCACATTTGTGACCGTTGGAGGGGCTCCAACGACTATGTGGAGCCCCTCCCAAGGCCTCCAAAATGCCCTATAAATATGGGCAGCTCCTCTTGTATTTTCTCAAGGGTTTTGGGATTATAGCCCAACCTTTTAGTTGTTTATGAATCTTATGAGTGCATTTGCACATTTGTGATTCCGTGTGTTGTGCTTGTTGTGCACAAGTGTTTCAAGTGTTCTTGGTGTGTGTATGTTCACACATTTATTCTCAAAGTTATTGCGTTATCGATTAAAGTATCTTGTTGAAGATACTTTTACATGGTATCAGAGCAAGGTTGAAAAAGAAGAATTGTGATTCACCCTCTCTTGCATTCCTCGAAAAGCGTGCCTTCAAGTTTTTTGAAATCAAAGAGGATCTTCTTCGAGCAATATTTTAGGAGCCTCTCTTGTCAAGAAAGACGCGAAAAGTATTTGAGGTACGTATTATTCTTTGTCTTCTTTCCTCTCTAATGGGCGAAAAAGACTCCCATTTCTCTCTTGGGTTTAAGCTTAATGGCTCAAACTATCATGTTTGGGCCGGTAATATGGAAGCCCATATTAAAGGAAAGGGGTTTTGGGGTTACATTCATGGATCCATACCGGAACCGGAACCGGAACCCAAAATCACCGTCATTGAAGGAGGGGATATTAAGATCCTTGAAGGGGATGAAAGGCAAAAGACTCTTAAAGAGTATTCTAAAAAACATGATGATTGGGAAATGAAGAACTTCAAGATCTTATCTTGGATTTTCTCATCCGTTGAGACCAAGATAAACGCCAATATCATCAAATTTAAAAAAGCTTCCGAAGCTTGGGTGTATCTTGAGAAAATGTACACCTCAAGAGATCTATCCCATAAGTACTTTCTCCAAAAGAGGGCTTTGACCCTCCAACAAAATGACATGACCATTCGGGAGTACTTTGCCGAATTATCTTCTATTTAGGACGAGCTCGCAATTCTTGAACCTAAATGGAGTGGAGAAGCAATCGAATTAAGGCACAAACAACTTGAGGAAGACCGGTTCTTCAATTTTCTAAATGGCCTTAGACCCGAATTTGAACAAGTTTGGTCCTCTCTTCTCTCCGCTTTCACATCACCCTCACTTGAAGATGTTATCACCAAGCTAAGTGGTGAAGAAACCCGTATGGGGATTGGCAAGAATAATACTAGCATTCTTGTTACTTCTTCTACTCAAGAAGATGGTGAAATGGTTAATGCCGTGTCGGGAAATAACATGAAGACCTATAGACCTCCTCATTTCAAGAACCAAGGTCAAGGAGGAAATGATCGGTATGGCAAAAGAGACTATAGCAAATTGAATTGCTACTATTGTAAAGAACCCAGACATATCAAACCTATGTGTCATAAATGGAAGAAATTGATTGCAACGGCTATGACATCCCAAGCGGAAGAACGACCTTCTTCATCAAGTGAGTCTCTTTCCATTCAACAAATCGTAGAGGCACTACAACCTCTTCTCAAGGGAGGCACTTCCGGAGCCGCTATGTCATCCTCTTCCCCCGGTAAGACATCTTGGCTTTTAGATTTCGGGGCATCCTTTCACATGACCCCTAGCTCTTGCTCTCTTTCAAATTTTTTTAAAAATTCTTTTCCATCCTTTGTCTCAACCGCGGACGAAACATCTCTTGAGATTAAAGGAATAAGTAATTTTGAAAGACAAGACTTCTTTGTTCCAAAAATTTGTTTTATCCCAAACCTTAATTTAAATCTTCTTTCCGTCTCCCAACTCTCGGAACATGGTTGTGATATAAAATTCTCTTCTAATAAATGTTGGATACAGGATCGTCAGTCCGGGAGATTGATTGGGGAAGGCTCTAGAAAAGGAGACCTCTACTACGTAGATTTTCTTCAAGTTCCCAAGAGTCAATTTTGCAATGTCGTCCAAAACAAAGATATTCATGTATGACATAAGAGATTGGGTCATCCTAATATTGTTAAAATCTCCTATTTACCTTTTGTTAAACATCTTTGTAAAAGTGATTTTTTATGTAATGAATGTATTCTTGGGAAAATAAAATGTTTGCCTTTTCCTCAAAGATCCATGTTTACGACAAAACCATTTGAGATTGTCCATTCCGATGTATGGGGACCGGCTCCTGTAATGTCAAAAGAAGGATTTTCATATTATGTGATTTTTGTGGATGACTACACTAGGTTTTGTTGGATTTATTTTCTTAAACATAAACATGAAGTTTTCTCAACTTTTAAAAGTTTTCACATGATGATTTCAAATCAATTTAATGGATGCTTAAAAATCTTTAGGTCTGACTCTGGAGGAGAATACCTCTCAAATGAATTTAAAAGTTATCTTGAAAATTTTGATATTATTCATCAAAAATCTTGTCAGAAAACCCCTCAACAAAATGGGTTAGCCGAACGAAAGCACAGGCACATCATTGAAACAACTAGGACTTTACTCATTTCTCAAAACATTCCAAAGAATCTTTGGGCTGAGGCAGCCCTTACTTTTGTCTATCTCATAAACAGACTCCCATCGAAAAATTTAAACAAAATTTCTCCCTTTGAAAAACTGTACGATAAGGAACCTGATTATAGCAGGTTAAGGGTCTTTGGGTGTAAATGTTTTGTTCTTACTGATAAGAATGACAAACTTTCTCCTAAAGCCATTCCTTGTGCCTTTCTTGGCTATTCTGAAACCCAAAAAGGGTTTCGTTGTTATGATATCAAAAGTGATAAATTGTATGTTTCCAGAAATGTGAGTTTTTTGGAAAATCTTAGTGGATTCGAACGTTGTGACCCTCATAATGAAAATGTGGATTATTCCTTTTTATTTGATTTACTGAATAAAGACGATGATACTAGTGATAATGAGTCAGATCAAAGTAACCCAAATGAATTTGAAACTGAAGAAAACATTTTCTTGCTTCCTTCGTCACATCAACATATTGATGAAGAATTACCTAGAGACCCTATCACCTATACTCATAGAGATCGAAACAACTTTAGGAGTGCTCTTGACAGATATAATGATGCCAGCCCCAGTGCCTCTCAGAATGAAGTGATCCCTCGTAGAACCGAAAGAAGTAGAAGGCCTCCTTCTAGGTTTATTTCCTATGACTCATTTTCACCAAGATATAGAGTCTGCCTTAGTGCCATCCACTCCTATATAGAACCTAGAAATTTTGAAGAAGCACGTAAGTGCCCTGAATGGATTAATGCAATGGACAATGAACTTGAGGCTCTGAGAAGAGCCAAAACTTGGGAGTTTCAAAATCTTCCTAAAGGCAAGAAAACAATAGGGTGCAGATGGATTTTCAAATTAAAAACTAAAAGTGATGGATCCCTTGAAAGGTATAAAGCTCGCTTGGTTGCAAAAGGATATAGTCAAGAATATGGTATTGACTATGAAAAAACTTTTGCTCCTGTAGCTCGTATGGTCACTGTCCGATGCCTTATAATTGTTGCCTCTATCAACAAATGGAACATCTATCAAATGGATGTTAAAAATGCCTTTTTAAATGACGATTTAAGCGAAGAAGTTTATATGGATGCTCCTCCTAGAATGGAGACTCCTAAGGGAAATGTGTTTCATCTTCAAAAAGCACTCTATGGTCTAAAACAAGCCCCCAAGGCTTGGTATGATAGATTTAACTCTGTGATGATTGAGAATGGTTTTTCCTCTTGTTTTACTGACACTGCTCTATTTGTTAGAAAATCCAATGCAGTGATTGTAATTTTACTACTGTATGTTGATGACATGCTCATCACCGAAAGTGACTCTAACGGGGTTAAGAGTATAAAATCTATCTTAAAAGATAAATTTGAAATGTCTGACTTGGGTTTTCTAACTTATTTTTTGGGAATTGAAGTAGCATACTCTCTTAGAGGATATTTCTTATCTCAAACTAAGCTTGCTTCTGAGATCATTGACAGGTCAGATATTACAGATGAGAAGCTTTGTGAAACTCCTGCGGTAGTAGGGGCAAAGATGAAAATTGATGATGGGGTTCCCCTTTTGGATCCTACACCCTACAGACAGCTTGTAGGATCTTTGATGTATCTGAGTATTACCAGACCAGATATATCCCATGCAGTCCATACTGCAAGTCAGTTTCAGCATGCGCCTACATCCGTTCACATGAGTGCCATCTTACGAGTCGTAAGATACATAAAGGGTACTCTAAACAAGGAAGTTTTTTTGTCCTCTTCTTCCGACTTAAAATTGATTGCTTATATAGACTCTGATTGGGGAGGTGACCCAAATAACCGTCACTCCACCACTGGTTTTTGTGTATTCTTAGGAGACTCTCTGATATCGTGGAGATGCAAGAAGCAACAAAAGGTGTCGCTCTCCTCCACAGAAGCTGAATATCGTGCCATGGCAACTACTACCATGGAGATTGTTTAGATTCATCAATTGCTAGAAGACATGGGGATTACAATAAAAGGGCCCACTAAGCTTTGTTGTGACAACAAGAGTGCAATCTACATTGCGAAAAATCACACCTTTCATGAGCGGACTAAACACATCGAAATGGACTGTCACTATGTTCGTGAAACATATCTCAGAGGAGTCATTGATTTTCCTTATGTCACGTCCGAATATCAGTTGGCAGACTTCTTTACTAAAGCCTTGTGCGCTCCGCGGTTCAACTTCCTTCTTGGCAAACTATCGGTCATCTTGCCCTAAGTTTGAGGGGGGATGTTAAAATATGTAAAACAATCTTGTAATTTTGTATATATATTTTATATATATAAGGTGATACATATACATATATTATATATGTATATGTGACTACCTATTATATATATATATATAATATTTATATTGCTAAGGGTAGTTTAGGCATTTTACACATATTCATTTTCGTGAATATGGTTTTTATTTTTCCCCTTTTTCTTTTTTATTTTTCATTTTATTTAATTAATGCATTGTACTTGCATTGGGAGGGGCCCAACCCACTAGTCGTTGGACCCCTCCAACAGTCACATTTGTGACCGTTGGAGGGGCTCCAACGACTATGTGGAGCCCCTCCCAAGGCCTCCTAAATGCCCTATAAATATGGGCAGTTCCTCTTGTATTTTCTCAAGGGTTTTGGGATTTATAGCCCAACCTTTTAGTTGTTTATGAATCTTATGAGTGCATTTGCACATTTGTGATTCTGTGTGTTGTGCTTGTTGTGCACAAGTGTTTCAAGTGTTCTTGGTGTGTGTATGTTCACACATTTATTCTCAAAGTTATTGCGTTATCGATTAAAGTATCTTGTTGAAGATACTTTTACAGGCGACCTGCATAGCCGGACGACCATGACACACCCCGTGCAGTGGATGCGGGGTGTGGGCCCATAACCCAATGTTGGGTTCCGAAGTCGAAGGTCGGCTTCCCTGTAGTGGTGACCCTGCACTACGACAGAAAAGCATAATGACTGTTATGTAAACACAGTTCAGCAGGGAGATGTTGCGTACCTGAGGCAACCATTGACAGGCTGCTGTTGCAGATGGTGGAGTCGACTGGAGCAGAGGAGAAACATTGTCAGTCTGGTGGTGATAGATCAGGCAACAAGGAGAATTTCTCTGCTCAGCCGAACTGCAGCCACCACGAACACAGGCTTCTGAATGCAGCCGGTGAGTAGACCTCTTCCCTCTCTTAGCAGGTTACTCGCACTTTTACTTGATAAGGGTCGCTCATGATACCCTCTGATTTATAGGACACGGGATGGAAATGGTTTGCATACCCGTTCCCCCTTTATCCCATGTTGGTTTATCGGAAGCGATCATTCCAGATGTGGGGATGAATCCACATCGTGGATAACCACCACGTAAATCGTGGTGGTTAATCCAACAAGATATCCCTGGAACTGACTCAGTTATGAAAAATAGTCATGGAAAAGGATAAAACCATAATTCAGTAGTGCAGAAACTAAAAGCTATTACTACAAATTGTGAGACAAATTTCATACATTGAGCGTTGAACTTATTCTGAGGATCACTTGTATAAATCTCAAAGAGATCTTCCAACTGATGTTTGTTCTTGTCTGATACTAGACCAGAGTCATCAATTTTCCACAATAATGCAACCTTACTCTCTTAAGATGCATCTAGTAGTACTATAATTGACTTTCAAGCAAAAATAAAAGCATATGCGTTATCTTATCCTAGAACTTGTATAAGGTGTATTTCTTTTAATTAAACAACAAATCACCTCTTTTCACTTGGATTGCTTCCTTGGATATCAGGGATCACCAAAGTTGCCCCCACATACCTGGCAACGGCTACTGCATCTGCAATCTGATTACAAAGAATCAAGAAGACATGCAAAGATGAAATCATGAGAAGCATGCTGAACCAAATAAAACACCCAATGAGATGTTGGAGGTTACTAGAAAATGAGAAAAAGCATGGACTTCCTCCAAATTCCACCAGTTATCAACAAATAATCCGAATTAAACTTCATGAATTAAGTCAGAATTATCTTCCTCTGGTGAATTAGTTAAAGAAACTGATGCAGGGCAGGACCCGATTGGGCCCATCGTGCCACTCGATCCACCACACAGGGCAGATGAAAGACCCCGTGAAGATGACTCACCTGCAGGGACGGAGCCACGACGCAGGGAGGTACCCCTGCGCACCTACGTCAGGCGTGGTGGAGCTCGCACGCCCCAGAACCAGCTGCAAAGGAAGACTGAACTGGATCGTGGGTCGGATCCAAATCTGGACCCACGACCCGGTCCAGTAAACAGTCTTTAAGAGGCTGTCTAGGGTTGCGTGAAGGATTATTGAAGATTGAAAACAACCCCAGCCGACTTCTCTTCTGCAGTTTTCTTTTCTCTATTTGACTGTTGTTTTCCCTTTACTTTTCCTTACTGTTATTGCATATTCCCATTGTTTTATTGGACATTTCTGAGTTAATAAAGAAGTTCAGCCACACCAATTCACGATGGGCCATTAGTTTTCACTCCTCCTCCAACGCAGTTGCATCAAAGTGGTATCAGAGCAGCGGGCGTTCCAACTTCATCAGCGGTATGGCTCTTGAGGAGGGAACCGATCCGGTACAAGGCGAAGTGCGTGAGGAGGCGAGCAGCGAAGATCCCATGCTGCGTGTCATGGAGGTGTTGACGAAAATCCAGGAGAATGTGTTGCGCGTGACCCGGGATGTGGCAGGCCTATCGAAAAGGCTGGATGGGATGGACGATCGTTTGACAGCACTCGAGTCGCGCAAGGGGACGTGCGCAATACCAGGTGTTGACGTCGATGATGGCGTGTCTGCAAATCTGAACCTCCAAGGGGCTGAATCACACCAGCCGATACCTCTACAGCGAGTGACTGTACCTGTTTCAGCATCCACGAAGGGTCCGGCCTACCCAGCAGTTCCAGCATCCGTGTATGGTCCGGACACCTCGCGACAGCACCAGGGGATCCCGGCGATCAACGATGCCCTGGTAAGAGCACCCCACTCCCGACAAAGGTTGACTGGATCGCCTGCTTCACAGGTGGACCCGAGCCTGCAGGGCCCCAGCGGTACGCTGGGTCCACCTGCAGGCCAGGGCGCGTGGCCAGGCGCAACCACAAGTGCGCTGAGGGTCGGCCCGAGCCTGCAGGGCCCCAGTGTTGCGCTGGGCCCACCTGTGGGCCAAAGATCGTGGCAGGGACTCGCTCGGGCTGTGTCGCAGGGTGAGCTGAGTCGGCAGGGGCCCAGCGTCACGCTGGACCCTGCTGCTGGCCCGGTCCTATCAGTCCAGTTTGGGAGAGACAAGCATTCCTTCCCCGACCCCACACGGGGAGGCTCCGTAGCCGCATCCCTGCGAGTTGGAATGGGCGAACCTTTGTTGATGGACCCAGATCCAAGAAGACCCAATCCAGTTTGTAATGCAACAGGACACAGGCCTGTGTCACTGGGACCAACCATTGGGTCTCAGGGAACGGGCTTGGGTCTAGACACCCCTTACCCAGCCTACCTAGTTGGTTCCGGTTCGCGGGCAGCCCCGGGCCAGAACCAACCCATTAGTCCCGACCCTCAACAGATACCTCAGACCGACCCTAACCCATATCGGACTCGGACGGAGCTCCAGTATGGATTTGAGCCAGGTCAAAACCAGACCCATAATGCTATGGATCGGGGATCGAGTTCAAACCAAGCTTCCTATCCCCACAACTCGAACCTCGATCCAACCCACTCATATCTGGGTCCGACGAGTAGTGTAGGAGTGGGCCTGAATCACATCCCATCGGGCGAGTCAACCCATCCATATACCCACCAACCCCCATACCCATACCCCTACCCAAACCCAAACCAACCTGTTTACCCAAACCTGACCCAAAACCCAACCCAATATCCGGCCCAACACCATACTCCTAACCCACAACCATATTATACCAATTCTACCCGTCCGGCACCAGAACCTCAACCGAACCCTCCCCCGAACCTTGGACTTCCCGTCATTCTAGTACCACAATATCGGCCGCAGATGGTGCCCGCCCACGGGCAAACCCGACCGAGGCAATGTCAGCAGGAACCGGCGCGCCCCGACCGCCGACCCCCCATCGGGAGAGTTCGACAGCACCAGCATCCCGGCGAGCAATACCGCCATATGGGCAATGAAGCAGCTTGGGACGACGACATTTTCTGGAATGAGCATCCTGCAGGGATAGTGGAGCCGCGACAACAGAGACCGCCAGACCACTCTTCCACCTATGGCGTGAAATTGGATCTTCCGGAGTTTGCGGGGCGATTCGACGCGGAACAGTTTTTCGACTGGTCTTATGCAGTGCAGTTCTTCTTCGATTATCACACAGTTGCTGAACATCGTCGTGTCTCGTTAGCTTCTACACGATTGAGGGGCCTAGCACAGACATGGTGGGTGGAGCTACAACGATAAGAGAGCGGCAGGGATTAGAGCGCGTACAGTCGTGGGAGGAAATGCAAAGATTGATGCAGTCAAAGTTCGTGCCTTCGGATCACGCCGAGCGAGCCTACAAGGAATACCTGACCCTGTGCCAAGGTTCCCGAACTGTAGCAGAGTACACCGCGGAGTTCCATCGTCTTTCCCTGCGTGTGCAGATCGAGGAAACAGCTCGTCAGCAGGTCACGAGGTACATTTCGGGTCTCCGCCCTGCTATCTCTGATGATTTTAGTTGTGTCACAGTCGAAACATTAGATCAAGCCAGCAGTTATGCCATGAACATCGAGGACAAGCTGAAGCGGAGGCAGGAATATCGGACGACCCGTAATGAGCCCTCTAGCCGACCCAAGCCGAGTTTCCCAACCAGGGGAGCAAGCTCCCCTAGTGATTCAAAACCTAGGACCGACCTTAGCAAACCTGACCAGTCAGGTCCAGCTTTCCACACCCGGTCCAAAACCAAACCTACTGAGTCGACCCTTCGTTGCTTTAGGTGTCAAGAGTTAGGACATGTCGCGTCCAAGTGTCCGACCGTGAGCAAGAACACCCATCTGGTTGAAGGGATTGTCGAGTCCGCAAGTGAGAGTGATAGTGAGGACAATTCATTAGTGGAGGTTGAGGATGAGCGGGAAGTTATAGAGTTTGACGGCAACGTCGAAAGTTTGTTGTCCATCCGTCATGTGTTGACCACACCTCGAGAATTGACCCCATCGAAATGGCTAAGGAATAACATTTTTAGGACCCGATGCAACTGTGAAGGTCACGCTTGTGATGTCATCATTGACACCGGAGCATGTGAGAACATGGTATCTGAGAGTGTGGTGTCTACCTTGAAACTCAACACCGAAAAGTTGTCCCAACCCTATAAGATGGCCTGGTTCAAGAAAGGAAATGAGGTTCTCATCACTCAGGGTTGCCTAGTCCGGTTTTCCATGGGGGAACACTACCACGATGAGGTGTGGTGTGATGTGGCCCCTATGCATGCGTGTCACATTCTTTTGGGACGTCCCTGGCAGTTTGATCGCCAGACCACTCACGATGGCCGCAAGAACACTTACTCTTTTATCTTTAATGGTCATAAGATTGTCCTTCTACCTATCCGGGAGACAGGTTTCCCCACAGTTGACAAACCCGAGCGAGTCCCCCGACTCGCAGGCCTCTCGTACCGGCTTTTCCTGGACCACTGCCAGGAAGATGGCTATTGTTATGCCCTGGTGGCTAAGCCAGTGATGAGTTCGCATGTGTCCATTCCCGCGGATGTTGCCCCTCTTCTCGAGGAATTCCGCGACGTTATGCTGGATGACCTTCCTGATGGATTACCTTCGACAAGGGTGGTTCAGCATGCCATTGATTTTGTGCCCGGGTCGAGTCTACCCAACCTTCCCGCTTATCGCATGAACCCCTCCGAGCACACTGAGTTGTTAAGACAGGTTCAGGAATTACTGCAAAAGGGTTTCATTCGTGAGAGTGTTAGTCCTTGTGCCGTTCCTGCCTTACTCACTCCTAAGAAAGATGGGTCCATGCGCATGTGTGTCGATAGCCGTGCGATCAATCGCATCACAGTCAAATACCGTTTTCCCATTCCTCGTTTAGATGATATGTTTGATATGTTATCTGGTGCCTCCATTTTCTCTAAAATTGATTTAAAAAGCGGATATCATCAGATTCGTATACGCGAGGGAGACGAGTGGAAAACGGCATTTAAGACACGTGATGGATTGTACGAGTGGTTAGTCATGCCGTTTGGGTTGTCTAATGCCCCCAGTACCTTTATGAACATGATGACCCAAGTCTTGCGTCCGTGTCTTGGGAAGTTTGTTGTCGTCTACTTTGACGACATCTTGGTCTATAGTTCTTCATTGTCTGATCATTTGAGTCACCTGCGTCAAGTCTTAGATATTTTGAGAAAGGAAAAATTGTATGCCAATGCCAAGAAGTGTGAGTTTATGACATCCAGTGTCGTGTTCTTAGGGTTTATTGTGTCTTCTGATGGCGTCAAGGCCGACCCTGCTAAAGTCCGAGCGATTGTCGATTGGCCTACCCCAAAGACTATAGGAGAGATCCGTAGTTTCCACAGGTTAGCCACCTTTTACCGACGTTTCGTGAGGAATTTTAGTACCCTTATGGCCCCCATCACGGAGTGCCTAAAAGGTACTAGCTTTCATTGGACGCCAGCGGCTAGCAAAGCCTTTACGATCATCAAGGACAAAATGACCAGTGCCCCTGTCTTAGCCCTTCCCGATTTTAGTGCAGTCTTTGAGGTTGAATGTGATGCCTCTAAAGTGGGGATTGGCGCTGTCTTGAGTCAGAATCGTAGGCCTGTCGCCTTCTTTAGCGAGAAGCTGACTCAGGCCAGGTGCCAATATTCCACTTACGATGTTGAGTTTTATGCCGTTGTACAAGCCCTTCGTTATTGGAGGCATTATCTCATTTATAAGGAATTTGTCTTGTACACGGATCATGAGGCATTGAAGTACCTGAACAGTCAGAAAAAGTTGAGTGTTCGTCATGCCAAGTGGGTCAGCTTCTTGCAAGAGTACACCTTTTCGCTTCGGCATCAATCGGGTACCCTGAACAAGGTGGCTGACGCTCTTAGTAGGAAGAACAGCCTGTTGATGACTATGTCGGTGCAGGTCATAGGTTTTGAACAATGCAAAGAGTTATACCCTACGGACCCTGATTTTCACAAAGTCTGGGAAGGGTGCACCTCCTCCGCTCGCAACCTTGACCCCCGTTTTTGTATTCATAATGGTTACCTCTTCCGTGGTAACCAATTATGTGTACCCAATTTCTCCCTCAGGCTTCAGTTGATTTCTGAATTACATGAAGGAGGGTTAGCAGGGCATGATAAGACGTTCGCTCTCTTAGATGAACGATACTTTTGGCCCAAAATGCGCAAAGATGTTGTCAAGTTTATCCAAGGTTGTCATGTGTGTCAAGTGTCCAAGGGTCATCGTCAGAATAGTGGTCTGTACACCCCGTTACCCATTCCTGAACGACCGTGGGAGCATGTGTCCATGGATTTTATCGTGGGCCTTCCCCGCACACCACGTCGTTTTGATTCAATTTTAGTAGTTGTTGACCGGTTCTCCAAAATGGCTATCTTTATTCCGGGCAAACGCACCACCGATGCCTCTTTAGTCGCTTCATATTATTTCAAAGATGTTGCCCGTTTCCACGGTCTACCTCACACAATCACTTCCGATCGCGACACGCGTTTTATGAGCCACTTTTGGAAATCGTTATGGGCCCTATTGAAAACTAAGCTCCAGTTCAGTAGCGCGTATCACCCCCAGACTGATGGCCAAACCGAAGTCGTGAACCGCACCTTAGGAAATTTATTACGGAGCTTAGTGGGCGAAAATGTCAAAACTTGGGATCTCGTTCTGCCTCAAGCCGAGTTCGCCTATAACAACTCCATTAACCGGTCCACTGGTAAATCCCCGTTCCAAGTAGTGTATGGTCGGTCTCCCACCCATGTCGTTGACCTCGCCCCTGTGTCAGATCTCTCAGCTCCAGCTCCGGATGCCTTTGATGCCGTTGAATATATGCGTGACATTCACAGACAAGTCCGGACCAAAGTTGTTGAAAGCTACGAGACCTACAAAGCTTTCGTAGATCAGGGTCGTCGTGATGTCCATTTCGAGGCCGATCAACTTGTCTGGGTGTACCTGCGTCCAAAGCGTTTTCCCGTCGGTACCTATAGCAAATTAAGTCCTAAGAAGTATGGCCCCTTTAGGATCCTCCATCGGTTAGGTTCGAATGCTTACCTCCTTGAGCTGCCCGATGATTGGCATATTTCCCCTATTTTTAACGTGGCTGATCTATATGCTTACTGTGGCAACAACAAGTCGACAGAGCCGACTTCTTCCCAACCAAGGGAGAATGATGCAGGGCAGGACCCGATTGGGCCCATCGTGCCACTCGATCCACCACACAGGGCAGATGAAAGACCCCGTGAAGATGACTCACCTGTAGGGACGGAGCCACGACGCAGGGAGGTACCCCTGCGCACCTACGTCAGGCGTGGTGGAGCTCGCACGCCCCAGAACCAACTGCAAAGGAAGACTGAACCAGATCGTGGGTCGGATCCAAATCTGGACCCACGACCCGATCCAGTAAACAGTCTTTAAGAGGCTGTCTAGGGTTGCGTGAAGGATTATTGAAGATTGAAAAAAACCCCAGCCGACTTCTCTTCTGCAGTTTTCTTTTCTCTATTTGACTGTTGTTTTCCCTTTACTTTTCCTTACTGTTATTGCATATTCCCATTGTTTTATTGGACATTTCTGAGTTAATAAAGAAGTTCAGCCACACCGATTCACGGTGGGCCATTAGTTTTCGCTCCTCCTCCAACGCAGTTGCATCAGAAACTTATTGGGTGCATGTGACAATTCAAAGTAATAACTTGCAGTAAACTTGTCTCCATTAACTTTCCCGAATTCCAGACTCACTGGTTTAACCACAGTTCCCAGAAGCTTCTTAAAACCTTGGAAGCCAGCTTTATAAGTGTGAAATCACACGCTTCAAAACTTTATGAGATACTCGCTTCTGTAAAATGAAAAGTTTGCTTCTTTCAATATGAAAATGAACCTTCTTGTTATTCTAAATGTCTTTGGTATGATAAAAGAATTTTAAATGTATAAAATGAACATTATTGACAAAAGTTCTTAAATTCATTTCAAGTAAAACACGTCTTAACCAAACGTTTATTGCATTTTCTACTCATTACTATCATTGTTTCTTACTCGCTTTCCCTTATGCCTCCTAAACTCTACATGCTCCAAGCATTTTTTTAAACACTCACTTATTGCATCATTGTTTACACATCGTTTCATGCACCTTCTTGGTCTGCTTGTTAGGAGTAAGAAGGGAGAGAGAGAGAATTCCAAGAAGAAACGTGGGTTGTTTTTACCTTTTGGGAAAGGTTTGGTTTTGAATAGTCCCATATTGATTGTGCTTGAGTTTGTTGTGGGCTTTATAAGCCACATGTAAACTCATACACTTGTTCCTGAGAACAAGAGGGTGGGATGACCACCACACGCGCGCGCGCGCCCGCCCGCCGTGCCGAGCCGGGCTCAGGTTCGGGTTCGGGTAATTGGCCCTTTAGGGCCATATCCAATCAAGACCAAAGTAGTTTGTGCCCGTTATGGCTCTTCGGATTCCTTTAACGGATCTCAATCCTTCGAAGTCCGTTAAGGGGTCACGTCTCCTCAGGATCCGTAACGGTTCCTTCTACGCTTTGTAACCGTTTGTGGGTTATAAAAGTGTGGCGAGGGTGGCGTTACAAGAAGATGCTGAGACAGACGTGATTCTGAAGCTCTGCATTTCTCTTTTCCCTGTTGCTCTCTTTCTCTCCTGAGTTATCCCGAAAGGGGTTGTTCTGCAACATTGGTTCGTAGAGGCTGTTTTCGAAGGACGATCCGTCGGAGTGCACCGTTCTGATCGTCGTGGCTATTGTATCCTGGGGGAAGGACGCCAGACCCTGTCTTGCACTGTATGTGGGGGCGAATCTTCTCTAAGGGGAGTACTTTCGTACGCCTTAGCCTATTACATAATCTAAACATGTTTCTGTTGTTTTCTTTATGTTATTTGCATCTGTTTGTTCGTATGCTGTTGTCTGGATTTTGGTTGTATGCGGAAACCCACATGCCTGCTCCCTGTTGTTGTTTCGATCGTCTGTTGATCATGTTGTTTACATTGTTGTATTTCCTGATTTATATTGTGTTTTATATCATGATGACGATTGTGAAACTGTATGATCCGAAAATTGATCCAACACTGCTAACTATGACTTTAACCTTGCTGAGTCCAACTCGGGTCAAGAGGTACGATGTCACAATGTTTAATTCCAACATATGATTCCACACCACAATCAAGGCCTCTATTTATAAGGAACCAGTAGAAAGCTTCCAGAAAAGAAAGAGACACTCGTCTTTAATCTACCTAAGAGAGGTGGTACTCTGGACCATTAGTCAATGAAAATGTGATAAATCCTTTTGCCTGCTTCTCTTTAGAGAAAAAAAAAAGAGAAGCAAAATAAAACGGATAAGTTGTACTTATGTTTTAAAATCAAATAAAGTTTTGAATGAGAAAATGAGAGAAAAATACTAGGTTCTAGTTTGCTCCAGCAGGACCTCAATTCTGGCTCATTTTTAATCCATGGTCCGCTTATTTGCACAATTTTATTCTCAACATTCTTCTCTGCAATTCCATCAACTTGAGTTTTTTGGCCCGAAGCATCAGGATGCTTCACCTTCAAATATTAGAAGAAATATAGAAACAATTAGTCAAAACAAGTATCAGCAGAGGACCACCCCGATAATTCCACTGCACTGCAAATTATAAGATACCAAACAAAAAAGAAAAAACAAGTAGTTATATATATAAACAAAAAAACTAGAATCTCATAAATGCCAAACGCTTCAGAAAGATAGAAAGCAATTCAACATTAGCGCAAGAAGGATTAAAAAAAAATGCACCAAAAATTGTTGAAAGAGCATTCACAGAAGAGTAGCTAAAAACTTGTTATAGAAATGAATTACTCCATTAACTTTGGCAGAAATAACCCTGTTCCTGCACGTACACGAAGATAAAGAAGCCAATCTGTAGGAGTTTGCTACAAGTTCCCAAATTAATAAGAAATCTCAAAAAATTGCAAGCAATGCAGCAGCAGACAAAAATATTAAATAGCAGCCATTAAGAGGTACTACTTAAACTAATTGCCAACCTGAATTCCCTACTCATAGCAGATAACTACAAAATCCAGAGAAGATATAACTACCATCATAGGAATCACACTAAATCAAAAGAAAATTAAATTAAAACTACCAAATGATAAAATAAACAATAAAAAAGTGTAGCAAAAGTTCACCAATACCAAGCATCCAGGAAAACCCCCAAAATGCCATAAGTATCCCCTACCACAAAGAACCATCTCTCACTAGATGCGACAATAAATGAACCCCAAAAACGAGATCCAAATTCTCTACTCATGAAACCGATAAAACCACCAATACCCATCATCACAATTTTACCAGAAAACCACCAATGACAACCAAAAAAGGCAAACGGATTCTACAAAAGAGGGAAAGTATCACCTCAACGGGATCAAAATGGTCTCTCTTAATCATGTTGGCAAGAATGCAAAACATGGTTAGAGTGAGAATACCACCCAGAACCTGCCTTGGATCCACCGCCATCTCCGGATCCGAAGAGCACCACCGACTCTTCTGCTCTCTCGGATTGCGAAAGCTGAGTGTATTTCACTCTTCCGTAACAGTTAGCAGCAAGAGACATTTAATCAGCTCGTGAGGACTAATGGTGGGGATGTGGGGGAGTGGACAGTGTTTGCAATAATCACCCTCACTTTTTTTCTCATTTTGGCTGTTTATTGTATCGCCTGTTGACACCTCAAGTGGAAAACGATAGACCGGTCGGATTCCGTGTCTAAAGGGATTTTTTTCCTGAAAATTTGCCAGAAGGTAATTCACTGACCGAATCGGATTTTTTTTGTGTAGAAACGGTTGGGAAACTCGTCCGAGACGAGTTATGAGACAAGCCTACTATTTATTTTTTTTGCGTTTCTTGGGATAAGAAATGGATTTATGTTGCTCACCCAAATGATGATGGGTGTAAAACCTCAGGTCCCCTTTGACCATCGGGTCTCTTGTGTGGCTAGTAGGGTGATTGTGAGGGTGTTGAGATGGAAGGTGATAGATCAAAACCTGCTGGTACACGGGTGTGTTCCTAGTTTCTAGAGGTGCGTCACATAAGGCACGGTGATTGTGGGTGCTCTAATGAGGTTTTCCTTAATTTGGCGAGGGTTCCTAGTTATAAAAAAAAGAAAAACAGAGAGAAAAAAACCTCAGGTATCTTTTACACTTTCACCTTCACGGCCAAAGATGTGCACTCGTGGGTTTCAAACTTCTGACGTCTTGTCAAATTGTGATGTTCATTAATCATCTCCATCACATGGAGGGCAGAACAGGTGCAATGTGATTGCAGAACACTGGCTCCTCTTTACAAAGAATATATATCGCAAACAATAAAGAAAGCCTACAAACCTTAATTCTACTATAAATCTGAGATAGATCCAAATTCAACTAAGATATAAATATAATCCAAAAACCAATATCCAACTAGAATAATTAAAGAAAAAGACAAATAATTAAGAGCAATTCAAATGAACCATAAGGACCCGATAGTGTCCAACTCCTGCTCCTAATTCATTTTCCTTGGGTTAGAAAAGACTTGCTCTCAAGGTTGGATCCCACTTACATTTTTTCTATGAACATGTTGAACACGAGCCACTTTAAGAAGTTCAGAAAAACTAAGTATGCTCTTGCAAAACTATCAACAATCTTCTATTTGGCCTCTATGTAAATATGGACCAATGGATCAAATATATCCAATATAGAAATACTCTAATATGAAGTGCCCATTACTCCATGCTTCACACGTTAATGATGATCTATAATTCATCTCAGGGTTTGGGAGAAGTCTGGATATGGTGCAAGGCAAATAGTGATAAGGTGCTCTTGGATCTGGGTACTAGTTAATGTTTGAAGAGATTTTTGATAGGCTAGATTCTATCAGAATGATGCAGGGGCGGGAGTGAGACACTACTAGTCCATTTGGAACCATCTTAATTATTTGTATTTTTCTTAAATTATTCTAGTTGGATATTGGTTTTCGGATTGTGTTTAGATCTTAGTTGAGTTTTGGATCTATCTTAAATTTGTAGTTGAATTAGGGTTTCTAGGATTCTTTTTTATTGTTTGAGATATATATTCTTTGTAGAGGAGCAAGAGAGCTAGATGAATGATTATTGATGTTTTTAGTTAAATTTTTTTAATTTGTGTTATTTTCACTATTTTTTTATTGTAGACACCCAATTTTTTCTATGATGTCCAAAATACTAACATCTTTGGAAGAATCAAGCTACAAGTTGAAGCTTACAAAGAGGACAATGTGAGAAAACCGAGAAAATCTATTGAAGGACTAAAGCAGTTCAGTCGTCGACCATCTTAGTTCAGCTGTCTAACCTTAGATGACTACTCTAGTTCAACAGTTTAGTCGTCGACCATCTCAGTTCAGCTGTCTGACCTTAGATGACTACTCTAGTTCAACAGTTCAGCCGCTTTGTCCTTCTCGAACGACTATCTTAATTAGTTCAGTCGTTCAGCGAATTCAACATTTGGTTTATCCTCTCTAATGGACGGCTATGTTTAGTCGTCCATCTTGGGACAGAAAAACTAGTTTAGTTGTTCAATCAGTTTGAGCAAATAAAGTACATTTTCCTCATCTCCAACCACTTTTGCACGATTTTGAGATAATATTCTCTCTGAATATAACCTCATCTTTTATCTGAGGTGAGCACATATCCATTTGGACTAGATCCAAACCCAGAAAGTCCCATGATTCAAATATGTTCTGAATGCGTACAAATATGGACTCACCCCTAAGGTTAGAGGATCTAAAATTTACACGTCTAAATGTTGGCCTTAGCATTGCCATACTTGCACAGAGGTGCTTTTAAAGTCATTGTCGTTCCTATTGTACCTGTGTGGAGGTGTTGTCGGACAAAGCGAACCTAAAAGCTAAACAGACCCTTGAGTCCAAAAAAAGTACATTTCTGGATCAATTTCCATTCTTTATTTTGGCTTTTATATTTGATTCATTCAAAGATACTTATACATTCTCTTTTATTTAATTGCATAAAATCGTTCGATGCATTTCGAGCTACGACTTTGTTGAAGTTGTTTGTCTCATAATATGTAGGAGGAATGTTACGAGGAACTTGAGAATAACATCGAGAGTTGGACTCCAGTTGTTCTAAACCCTTTCCTTTTCTTCGAGCTTCTTCAAGCTCTTTGGGGATATCAGTGTGGGTCTCTTTATAGATCTGCCTTAAAAGCAGCATTCGACACCATAGGATGTGGCATCTCGAAAGTGGGTTTAAACAGGTGAGATGGCATCTCTTAAGTGGGATTTTTTAGAGGTTGTTCCTCAAGAATGGATAGAAGATTGGGCTTTCGAATGAGGGATCAATTGTGCATTATACCCCAAGCAATTAGTTCACACAAGCCCAAACAAGTAACGAGAGATTTTCAAAATTGATGGGTCTCCAAGAAAACTATATTTGTTGATCAGTGAAGTCTCTTCAAGTTCTAAGGTTTTAAGGATTCTTTTTCGGATCCAATATCTGGTGTACTCAAGCTAACAACTTAAGAACACTGGTATGGATTGTGTAGCTCCAAATGGTACCGCCACTGATATACCCAAGCTAACAACTTAAGAGTACTGGTGGGGGATCTGAAGATCCAAATTTTAGGGCAGTGGAGAGTTAAAAATCTAAAACAAGATGGCTTTAATCCTAAAAGGAAAAAAATAGAAAAAAGCAAGAAGCACGCAAACAAGGTTTTCACATAATATCCTAGAATTGTTGGAGGTTATGTTTTTCTAATTTCTAAATGTCTTGCAATTTCTCTAACAATGATTTCTAAAAATGTGATAAAAACCTAAACCCGATATTTATGCACGATCCTTATGCAAAAAGACCCTATATTCGCCAAAATAATTAATAAAAAAACTAAATAAAACCTTAAAATAGAAAAAAAATACCAACAAAAATATATAAGTCTACGAACAATCCTGTCTGGTATGGCAGAGTCCTGGACAGTGAAGCCAATAGATGGTCCTGTCTATGACGACAGAGTCCAGGATGACAATAGCCTGAGGACGGTCTTGCTTGGGACAACAAAGTTCAGAAGGAGAAGCCACATATGGCAGATAGGTTCAGGAAAGCAGAGTCTCGAACAACCAAATAGAATCGGATAACCAAACTTAGTCGGATGGCTAAACGAAGCCGCACAACCAAACAAGGTCAGATGGCTAAATAAAGTTGGATGGCTAAATAAAGTCAATTGGTCAAATTGGGTTGAACGACTAAAACAAAAAAAGGCCATGGACGGCCAAAGAGTGAAGGCTACGCGGGCTTGAATGGTTGTCCCTATGAATGGCAAGGAGTCAAATGGCCAAACCTGAGAAGACAGGGGACCTCAATGGCAAAACTAGAGAAGGCAGGGGTCTGGATGACCAAATATGTAGAAATCAAAACTTGGGGTACAGCCTATCGCAGGCTATATCCTAGACAGTTGAACCCAGAAAGACAACAAGAGGGTTAGACGACCGAAAGGTGTTGAATGGTTGAGGCTACAGAGGTACAATCTCAGCAAGAAGGGCTTCAAACGACCAAAGCAGAGAGCTGGTAAGGCCCAGATGGTTGAAAGAAAATGGACGACTGAGGCTGCAAAGGTGTAATCTTAGCAAAAGGGGAGCGGCGAAGCCTAGACGACTGAGCCTATAAAAGAAAAAAAAAGAGACTAGAGGCAAAGACAACTATGCCTGCAACAGGGAAAAGAAGATGAAACAGAAGGGAGACTTTGTAGGTAGTAGAGCCCAGAGACGACCAAATATAGTTTAGCCATCCAAACAAACAAAAAAATAAAAAGAAATGGAAATGCTATTTCAACTATGAAAGTTTATAAAAACTATGACATCTCATCGTGATCGCCAAAAACTTTTGATAAAAAATTTGAGACTTACATTTTAAATCACTAAAAACTTCTTTTTAAAAGATGTGGGGACACCGTTCAAGCCTCCATTGCCCTTCTTCAGAGGAAAGGTAAAGCCAAGTCCCCAGAACTCCTTGGGTCAGATTCCCCACCAAGAAGAGAGATAAATTGGCACAGATGATGTATTACATGTAGAAGATGGAAAAAAATGAAAGAAATGCAATGGAGAAAAGAATGCCAAAGGGCCCATGAGGCATGGGAAGAGGAAAGGGATATAGATGACCATGAACAAGATTATTGGAGTGAATCCTAGGTGTTCGATCAGGAGAGTATAACTCATAAACATTGAATGACCTGTCTGGTCCACATTAGATCCCGAGAGTCAAATAGAAAAATCAAATCCCTTGAGGACATGATCTCGAATCTCAACACTAGGATAAAATATGTGGATATAGAGTGAAGGGAGTATTCTATGGAGGACTTCTTACCTAAAGGGTATGATGATGAATCTCCTCCTAAGTTTTTAAAATTCGGAGGGAAAGGTGACCCAAGAACTCACCTAATACTGTTTATGGGAACCATAGCCAAATATTAAAACAATGAGAGGAGGCTAATCAATTGGTTTCTCAGGAGCCTGAAAGGGGAGGCATTGGATTGGTTCACCACCCTAAATCTCCAGAACATCAGAGAGTTCAAGCAAATTATCAACATATTCATGGAGCAATTTTGTTTCAACGTGGAGGCCCTACCCACCATCAACCAATTGGATTATCTGAAACAGAAGAAGGAGGATGGTGCCCATGAGTTTATAAACCGGTGGAGGTCTTTGACCAGCAAAATGAAGGAGTCAATCTTAGACTTGCATGCTTTGGTCATAATCATGGACAATTTCTCCCAACCATTAAGGAGTCTAATTAACATGGCTCAAGTAGAGATATATGCAAGCTCATAAAGAAGGCAACCACCTTTGAAGTAGGCATAAAAAAGGGAGTATACGATGGATTTTTAAAGAGCAATAGGGACAACAATATCTACAGGAAGTCAGACTAGTCTAAGAGCCAAGTAAATGCAATTCGAGCCTCGAGACATGCTCCCCAGAAGCAGGGCTATCAAGCCCAAAAGCAAGATCATAAAGAGCAAAGACAGAGCTACTAGTGCCAAAGGACAACAAATCAGAGAGGTGCCCCCAACAAGCAGAACCAGAATGAAAGCAAATACGGTGGAAACTCGAAATGGACCAGAGACCATAAATTTTTAAAGTACAAACAAGTCCCGTCACGGATCCTTGATCTTCTATAATAGGATGGTCTAATAAAGTTGCCTAAAGTATCAGACCCACCCCAGATGAAGGGTAAAAATCCATATAAGTATTGTCGATATCATAGGTCAGTGGGCCATGACATTGAAAAATTCATCATCCTCGAGCACATCATATAGGACCACTTTGAAATTGGTGAGTTATTGATTGAGGAAGAACCATAGAACCAAGGCACCAATGACTTAGACATTTTTCAAGAGCCATTTTCGAATCATAATACAGAAGAAGGGATCCAAAACCGTGAACAAAAAGAGAATTAGCTTCCAGAAAAGGCTATAGAGCAAGGGCCATCGGCCAACTCAGTGATTTGCATTCCCCAAGTCCTCACACATGACCTCAGTTCTCAACAACTGCATGTGCTCCCACAAATATGCTACCAAGGAGGAAGGAGGGTATATATGAGACAAATTCCTTGGGATGACCAAGAAGTTTCCTTGTCAGTTTCCCATATAAGTATGATTCGTCTAGATCCACCAGATAATAATTACACAAAGGTTCCTCCCCCAATGTCCTATCACAGAGACACTGGCACAGAAATGGACAATGTCCCTGCACTCTCTCTTAAAAAGGGCCAGCCAAAAAATGATGTGAGTTAAACCACACGTTCATGGAACACTTACCAGCCAAAAGTCCTGAAGAGAGCATTGTTGTTGATGCCTCACCAAATCGCCTCTCAATATAAATCTAGTAAGGGAGAGATGACCCCATCATCCAGCTCAGTCATGAATGTGGCATTATCTGGTTCGGTCCAAGTGTCAATCAGAAACATTTGCTAAGTCCCAAGGTCTTTATAAAAAAAAGAGGGATAGATGACTGTCACATCAAGAGTCATCACATGTATCAACATGTGCAAAAATATGATATTGGATGGAAAATCGCATTGCACATATGGTACCATCCTTTTGAAGTATTGGGAAAAAGCCACCCGAGCATAACAGAGCCTCTTTCGATAGTGCCAAAAATAAGGGCCCAAGGTCTAGGCTACAAATAACCTGAACAGAAAAAGGGCAAAGGGGAAAAGCTCACGTGGGTCTTGAAGGAATATTTCAGAAAGGAGACGACCATCGTCAACTCAGTGGAGAGTCTGGTTGCATCTGAGAACACATGATTGACACTTCCTTTATATCAACTCAGCCTATGCTCACATAAGTCAAACAACCACTTGACCTCTTCTTCCTCTCCTTCTAGAAAAGGTCGACATGATCAGGAAAAGGCGGCTACAAGTCATGGCAGATCTATAATGGTATGGTGGAGAAAAGACATCCTGCTTGGATCATCATCCTCGACCCCAGGTGACCTCTAAGACCTGGATTTTGTAAATAATTTTTTCAAAAAATAAAAAAAACTAAAAATTCCAAAAATCCAAAAAATTGAGAAAAGCCAAAAAAATCCAAAAATATTTTCTTCACTCAAGATCCAAGCTATCCTCTTTGTTGAAGGAGCATGCTATTCCTGTTGGCGAGAATAAGAAAGATTTTGTCAGACCAATCTCAATGATGCCTTTTTATAAAAAAAAAATCATGTGGAGGCATGTTAAAGGTGTCTGAACCTATCCAGAACCAAGAGATAAGGTATTACAAAGCCATCCAAAGTTCAAACCTCTCAGATAAGAAAGAACCTCTAGTAGCCAAGTATCTAAACATCTAATCTTAACCTGACTCAACCTCGTTTGATGAGACACAAATGGTCTTGAAAGCCCGGTATACCTCTGAACACTTGACTAACCTTGTTCAAAGGGACCCATAACGGTCTGTATTCCCTAGTTATCTTAAACACTGGCCTGACCTTGTTCGACGAGACCAAAAATGATCTTAATGCCCCAGTCATCCTTGAACTGATTCAATCTCACTTGGTAAGACCCACAATAGTCTTGGCAGTCCAGTTCACCTTGACTCTAACAGACATAAGAGGATAAAACTTCATTATGATGTAAGATATATCATTGCATTGGTCATTAAAGGTTAGGGACCTTCCCCCAAAACAAATCTCACTCTCATCAAAATGATTCTTTCCTCAAGTAGGTCCTTTCATTCGAGAGTCTACCACATTAGACATCTAATTCTTAGAAGAAGATAAAGTGATGACATAATGAGGCCAATGAACTTTAATTCAATAATTTCAGCTCATGACTATAAGGATGAATTATATGAGCATATGATTATTATCAATGCATAAATGTAGATCTAATAGAAACCCACCTAGGTGACCAACTATCCATAAAAAGAGTAGGGTATTAAATACCTTCGATGCTGATCTGTTCATAGGTTGGTTTCCTAAAAGGCCTTTCCTTCTATCTAAATAAGAAAACACTGAAAAAGCATGCACAAAAAAGAACAGTTTATTCAAGCTAATACTTACCCATAGTACCATGGAGTGGTGACAGACTTTGGTTATGAAACGGCCCTCAGGGCAAGAATTGAAAACAAAAGCGTGTGCTAAAAAAAACCAATACTTACCTCTGAAACTTATAAAAAGGAGGTAGACTCCGGTCAGGTATCCTTGGAGACAAAGGTTGGATAGATAGGGGCATCCCTTCTGAATTGAGTTATCATAAAACTAGTGATTGTCAGGTCACAATGCAAGAGATAACAAAAGTAAGGATAAATCCTTTGTGAGATAAAAGTTGAGGTTAAAAAGGGATTTACCTAGGGGCAGAATCCGTAGTGAAACATATTCTCACCCAAACTCTAGTCTTTCAGAATTCAAGCCTTAATGAGAACCTTTGGATCAAGCAAAAAAATGCTTAAGACTTAATCTCTCATTTCTATAACTAGTCTCTTAAGAAATCAAGGTGGAATTAAAAGAGAAAATTCTCAATGAAGTCGAGAGTCGCTACCTTAGACCAACCTGAGAGAAGAAATGTTTAAGGTGTAAAACTCTTGTGTGCGGCAATCAACTTGTTAAGAAAGTTCTAATTCATGAAGAGCAAGACTCCTTAACTCTAAATGATCAATTATTCATGACTATCTTAGTCTACCCATCAAATGCATTCCCCTATATACCATTGCATACATCACCATGCATCAAAGAGTCTAGCCATAGGGATCTTGAGTTTGAAAAATACTTAGACGGATCCTCACTAGGGGCAACATCTATATTGATTATCTTATTGGGACAACTCTATCCTATCCATGAATCCACAAACAATATAGGACTCTTGGGGCTTGCCCCATACATTCTCAAAAAGAAAATCAAAAGGCATAAAAAATAAAAACAAATCTAAAAGTATGAGTGGGAATTACATTTCTCTTATGTTATCCACCACATTTAGACGACCATCTTAGTTTAGTCGCCTGACCCGAAATGACTACTCCAATTAAGTATTTTAGCCGCCTTGTCATTCTTGGACGACTATCGTAGTTCAGCCGTCCAGCTCATCTAACATTTGGTTTATCCTCTCTAGTGGATGACCAAACCTGCTTAGCTGTCCATCTTGGGACGGACAAACCAGTTTAGTCGTCCAACCAGTTCGAGCAAATGAAACATATTTGCCTCATTTCCAACCACTTTTGCTCGATTCTGAGAGAATATTTTTCCCAGATATAACCTTATCTCTTATCCGAGGTGAGCACAGATCTATTTGGACTAGATCCAAACCTGAAAAGTCCCATGATTCGAATCTATTCTGAATGCATACAATTAGGGACTCGCACCTAAGGTTGGAGGATCCAAAATGTACACGTCCGAACGTTGCCCTTGAAGAGAAAGAACCATAGTGTTTTCATACTTGCACATGTGTGCTTTTGAAGTCATTGTTGTTTCCATAGCACCTACATGGAGGTGTTGTCGGACTAAGCAAACCTAAATGCTAAACGGACCCTCGAGTATGAGAAAAGTACATTTCTGGATCAATTTCTTTTATTTTGGCTTTTATATTTGATTAATTTAAAGATACTTATACATTTTCTTTTATTTGATTGCATAAAATTGTTCTGTGTATTCTGATCTACGAGAGTTTAAAAATCCTGTCTTGGCTTTACCTTTCTTCAGAAGGACAACAAAGACTTGAATGACATCTTCATATCTTTTAAAAATGAGTTTTTAGCGATTTAAAAGGTAAGTCTCAAATTTTTTTTATCAACATCTATAGATTCCTAGTTACATTAGGGTACTATTTTTTGTTGGGTTCACGAACAATTCTCCTGATCACTGCATCAATACCAATATTTATGATATTCACCACAATGATATCTACATAATATCTTGCAACTTTGCCTAGATGGTAGAGTAATAAGGTTCACCTTCTTTCTATTGAAAAAAAAAGGTTTATTAATCTTAGAAACCATAATTTTCTCTACCCAACACAGTGGCAGAGACAACTTAATCTGTCATTGGTTCCATTAACTGATGGGCTCCTTAAGGGCTTGGGTGTCAGTGATCCCACCTGGGTTTACCTTATAAGGGGTGGGGCCCATTCAGTGATGGTCAGCCTGTTGGATCCAGTATAGCCACAAGGTCTCATACTAGAATCCAAAGAACCACGTAATGGCAAACTCATAACTCACATAAGAGGTGAGTTGAAATCTGATAATAATGTATTGAATATCATATTGAATGGGATTAAAATCTTCACTCAATGTTGGGAAAATGGCTAGCAAGGGGAATCTCAGCCCCTGTGCACTGCAAGAATGACCAAGAAGGAACCCCTGAAGCAGGTCGCTTTTCCACGGTTTGTCACTCACATTCTTCTCTCTATTCTCTCCTCCCTTTGCACACACCAGGATCTGAATTCCAAGTTTGGTATCAGAAAGCAGGGGTGTATGCAGTGCAAAGAGGGTTACCTCCTCCGGGCTACCATGCTCGACACTGGAGGGGCAGGCTTCAAGAGGAGATCTTATTCGGACAGCGACCTACCCCGATAGCAAACAGAGATTACAAGGAAGTTAGAGGAAGCCCCTCCGCCGGATGCCAGTGGTGATTGGGCGAAGTTGCTGGAGAAGTAGCGACAAAGAAAAAAAACAGTAGCACATCACCCTACTTGCGTTGGCTGCAGGACAGCCATGCGCCGAAGGGAGTCGAACGAAAGAAAAAAAAAAAGAGAAATCTGAAAAAAAAAAAGAAACAAAGGAAAAATCATATCTTGCTCTGCTGGACGATCGGGCATCGTCGGTCGACTGGGTCTAGCAAAGCCTCCGGCGACCTCTTTACTGATTTGGGTAGCAACTGCAAAGCAGAACCCCTGTAGCGGTGTCACTGCTGAAGTCAGTGCCAGAAGAGGGACCCCCTGAGATGGCGGCAATAGAGTCATCGTACCAGCGCTGGTTGAACGTAGCTAGAGTCTGTAGTTTTTCGCTGGTGCACGTAGGAGGAGGTGAAGCCATTTTTCGGCCACCGCTTACAACAGGAAGATACTCTCCTTGAGCACGATCACCATGCCGCGCTTGAACACAATCCACATCAGCTCGTTCTGGATCACCGCGTGGCGGAGGGTGCCCGACCGGGGTTCCACGATGCCGTCGTTTGAAGGGTCGGTCATGACGTAGATGTGGTCGCTGCACCCGAACTAGATGGCATAGTCGGCGAGCCGCTGCTAGTTCTGGACCCAGTTCGGGTTGCAACGTTAGCAGTCATTTATGGGGTTGTCAGTACCATAGGAGAGGTAGCCCAACAACCTCCCTCTCGTAGAATGGATGTGCACAGGAGGCTGCTAAACTGCAAAAGTGGTGGAGAGAAATCCCCTTCATCGGGTGGTGATGCGGTACCGACTGCGGGTAGGTTTGCAGCCAAGACTCCAGTCTTATTGGTTCTATTGTGGAAGCTAATAAATGAAAAATGCAGAAACAGGATAAAGTATGATAATACTAGCATTTGGTCCATTACATCACAAAATTTATAAAAATAACAAATTGAGAAAACGTAGCCAATAAAGTTATCTTTTCAATGCAACAAAAATCAAAATATCCTGATAATCGAAGAATGAAGATATGATCTGATGAACGAGATAGATTGGTACACTTGGGACACCATCACACTCCAAATAGACACTATGTTCATGTCCATTTTGAGAGACTGTATGTATAGAATCTGCAAATGGTCATAACACAAAAGTTGGAGGTATTTTTAATAACTTTCCAACGACTCCAAGAATGCTGACAAAGCGACACTGAGACAGACTAGTAAACACAAACACGGTCTCATGATAGACAATGTTCCACTGTTTGGGTTCGTTTTTGGAAGACTATAGGAACAAAGTCTTTCAATAGGCTGGACATGAAAGCTTTGATACCAATAATGGTGTGGTACTGACTGTGGGTTAGTCTATGATCCAAGATCCAAATGAATCCACATGTGTGGAAGCTTTAAAATGGATAATCTTGATCCTGACGGGTTCAGTTCGGAGTCATTTAGACTCATCTACGTGCCTAACTTGTAATTGAGGGAAACATAAAAAGTGAAGATCATATTTTAGCCTTTTCAATGAACCTAAGTTTGTATTTTTTTACAAGTGGTTGTCCAGTTCTAGTTTGAGCAAGGTCACTGGTGATTGGCTTTGAAAACTGTCTCAACTGGGATAGACCATAACGAAGGTTATTTTCAAGAAATCTGTTGAAGATCCAAACACAAAGGTTCTAGGTAATAATAATGTTGTTCCAACAAAATAAAAATCAAGTCGATCAGAGTTCAGATGGCTTAGATATGACTCAATCATTGGGCTGAACTGGTACAGTCACTTAGTGACTGTCCACTCTATTCCAGAGCATTTTTGATAGAGTAAACAATGGAATCAGGGAACGAGCAGAACATAAAATTTGTAGGTGTGCTCGATAACTTTTCAACAAGATAAGCCATGTAGAGTTTCGACTCAGAATGAGAGAATTATACTTAAAACAATAACAACTAATTCTCTTTAACAGAGTTTCAGAAATCACTAAAACATACACACAAGCTTTCAAGCACCAAAAAAATTAGATTAAGTCAGTTTTAGTTTTAGTGTTTAAAGTTTGACCTGCACATGAAAACACTTCAAATGAAAGCTTCTACAATGAGATTTTTCATCCGCCTTACCCCGACTTCAGTTAGACTAAGTAAAAAAAATATCACAAAGCAAATCTGTCTAAACAAGTATTTCTAATAAAATCATATTTCGAAATTATTTTTCCTTCACATGAAAATACAACAATCTTGATTCTATTTAAGAAAATTCAAGTGAAACCAAGATTGTAGAAAATGAGAAGACTCCAGCAACATTTGAAGGTTCACCATGACACAAACAAATCGTGTTTAACAATAACACAACTTCATTATCAACATGGCAAAGGAAGGACCAACAACTAAGGGATGACAGGACGTTTGGGACACTGGTGGTTCATGGCAGTAGTAACTCACAGCTATGAGGTTCACTAACGAGCTTCTTCAGCCGCACCGAAAAATCAACAACTCAAATATTCACCAATCACGATCTTTAAACAACTTCAATGGCAACAGCGTTCACAATTTCTTCAACACAACAATAGTCTTCTAACAACAGTAGAAAAACAATCCACATGTCCAAGGGCAGTAGTTTCACATGGTAACCAGCATCTCACCAACAAAGGTAGCAGCAGCCAAGGTTGCAGAACAACCAGATCTTCCACCACAAGGAGTGCATCTAGAGGTTGGGGATGACTAGGTTGTTTCTTCCGTATTTCACACGATTTTTTTTTACCAAAGATAACAGCCTTGGCACAACTTTCTCAAATGGGCTTATATGACTCAACAAAGGCTGAGTAAAGGCTGATGTTTGATTCTAATGCCAATGGTAGCATAACATTTGAATTTTCTTTTTAAACTTAGCCTTAACTCTCTTTGCCAACCGTCAAATGCAATAATAAGCTTACACCACTTTTATGAAATCTCATTACTTTACCTTACACGCCCTTTGTGGTTGGATTAAATGGCTAGAGTGTGGGTCCACATTGACTCAACCCCAAGGGCACCAATGTGGATCCCACATGAGTAGTATTGGATCTTTTGCAAGATCCAATACTTGCAAATTGGATCTTTTCAATGGATGGCTCTAGATACAAAATCAAAACTACAAAAAAAATTATAAAAACCACCCTACAACTCCATGCACCCTCTAGTGCCCAAAATAAATTCTAATGAACATCAAAACTAACTGAATCTATAGAATCTGACACCTAAAAAAATAAAGAAAATAAAAAAAATATGAGGATGATACCGAAATTCACAAAAATAGAACTACAAAGCAAAATATATTTTTTGAGATGATAGAAACCAAAATTTTTAGAAAATTAAATGACATGAAATGAAATGACCAAAATATCCCTCGACCCCAAATGAACCCAAAGTGGGTGATTTTGACTTGGGGTCGCGGGTCTTGCAATATGGATCAGGTCTTCTGCTCCTCACTAATATTTGAATGCTCTGTGTCAAGTGGTCATGCCGAGGTCAAGGAAAGAGAAAGCATCGATGGTGGTGGCACTCATCGTGAGAGGCGACAGAACTACCGATGTCATGTGGAGCTACCAGAGGCGGTAGTGGAAACCTCGGCTCCCCATCCCTCAATTTTCCTTTCTTTGATTTCCCCTTTTTCGTTAAATGGAGAACCCCAATTGGGCCCCTTTTTTATGGTAAGGGTGAAAGGGAAAGAAAGAAAATAAAAGAAAAGGGAAAAAAAGAGAAAAGAAAAGAAAAAAAAGAAAAGAAAAGAAAAGAAAAAACAAAAGAAACAAAAAAAATGAGAAAGATAAGAGAGCAGTTAAGGGTCCAGAACCCTCTTTTTATTTGAATTTAGTATTTTGCCCTCTTTCTTTTCTGTTAATTCTCATTGTATCCTCATTTAGCAGGATTACCAATCTACCCCTGCTCTTTTTAGTTTATTCCTTTACATGCCCTTCTATTTTTCAAAACAGGGGCTTTCTTTCTAGGAAATTCCAGAAATAGGTCTATCCTCTAGATATTATCTAGGATAGTGTTTCAATCTATGGTTTTCTAAAAAAACAGACTCCTAATCCTTATGACATTTTAGAAAAAAATCTGAACTTTTCTGTTTAACTCAGAAAGTTTTGAAAATTCTGTTTTAATGTTTTGGTTTGTTCTTTTTGCCCATAATAGTCTCCTAACTTTTTAGACCTGGGTCTGGACCCGGTATCTTCACCTCAAAGTGTCCGAACCAGATCCGACCTATTGACACCCCTATTCATGATTTAACCTCTTCTGTCATTCTGTTTAGGTTCTTATTTGTTTCACTTGTTTTTTAGTTCTTGGATTTTCATTCTTGTATCTAGTCAACTAGTTTTCTAGAGGAGTTTCCATTAGGTTTGATGCTTTTGTGGTCATGGAGAAGTTATAGTGTGCTTGGTCAAATCCAAGAGGTGATGTTTCTACTACTCCTTTGCACTGGTACAGGTTTCTCATATTACTGGATGGTAATTTTTACTAGAAAAGCAACCATAATGTTTTTTTTCAAAATTATGCTTTGAATTTTTAACAGTTCTGGTTTAATCTCTATATTCCCCTTTATTTTCCTCTTGAATTTCGATTTTCTACCTGAAGAACAAGGATTCACCCCAATATTGTCACTTGTACATATAGGTAGACTTTGCCCTGTCTCTTTGTATCTTTTTCTAATTCCAAAAATACCAATTTCCGTGCATGTTGAGTCCCTGCATCCATGGCTTCATTTTTTAGAATTTAACAGCTGTTACCCTTCAAATATTCTTCTTTTAGGCAATTTGAAAAGGTTCAAACTTTATCGTTGGAGTAGTGGAAAAATGGTCTTAGATGATTCCATTTCTACCTAAATGCCTAAAGCAGTAATAATTGGTTATCTTAAATTCCCTTATGATAGCTTTTTCCTTCTTCTTTTTTATACCCCTTATGATAGCATTTGAAGAACAGCACTTCAATGGCGCCACTTCATGACACCATATGTGGTTCATGGGGACTGGATTTGATATCCAGAATAGGTCTCAGGTTCGGATCCCACCACCACCAGGGGCTGTCCCCAAGTAGGCAGAAAAGAGGGGGGGAAACAAAAGAGAGGAAAAAAGCATTGTGGCAATTAGCTGATATGATGATTTTTTTTTTCATATTTATTGATAACAAAATTCTCTTTTTTTGTTTGAATTTATAACTTCAAGAAACCGCGCCCTGCACAAAGACCGGGTTGTGCTGGCTCAGCCTGCCATACCTATGATCATCGTGACGGTTGCATAAAACTACGAGGCTTGGACCCCTGCCCTTGGGGCCTATGCTACGCATTGGCTTGCACAGAGGGGTGATGCCCATGGGAATCAGACCTTTACTGCCCGTCTAGCAGCCAAGGCTTCGCCCCACTGCGCCAACCCCCCTTGGGGCTAACAAAATTCTCTTGATCTGTACGGATTTGAATTATCCTTTTATGATGCTTTAGAATATCATGCTAGAACTGGATCAAACGTTATTGGTCCTTGACGGGTCTCATCATGTTTGGTGCCATACATAAGGCATATGAAGTTAGAATTGGATCTACACAACGGTCGACTACTACCACTTATCTACCTTTCCATTATTGTCAAGTTCTCTACTTGGTGATACTGAAATTCATCTCATTTCTTGATTATATAATATGGACGGTTCCAATATTTTTAACAGGGTGCTCAATTAGGAGAGTTTTAGGTTGAGATCCCAACGACTAGCTGTCTTTCTTTTGCTCAAAGGGTCCTCTTTGATTACTGGACAATGACTTGCAATCAACCAAGGGTATGAACTAAGGATATGAAGTCTTTGAATTTGGGAAACGCATGGAATAGTTGGGATACAACTATACAAGAAATAAGATGTTTTTTAGTCCAAGTGATCTTATTTTTAGAACCAAAACAATATCCCACTCTAGTAGTGTTGATACTAGGGGTGCAAACGGGTAGGATTCAGGCCAGATCTTGCCAAATCTGAATATAAATCTAAAATATAAACGTTAGAACTGAATTTGGATCCGGGTTTGAATCAGATCCGATGAGGTATGATTGAATCTGAACCCGAAATACATGTGGTAATACTGGATCCTGAAAAAGTAAGATAAAAATAAGCTATTACATGTAAAAATGTGATCGGGTTGGATTTTGATTTGGATCAATTCCATATCTGATATAAAATGCTGATCAGAATCCGACCCAAATCTGAAAATAATCCGATAGAACATATCTGACTCCAACCCGAATGTGCATTCGGATTTTACTTAAAAGATCCAAATCTGGAAATAACACGGATATCCAATCCATTCACAGCCCTAGGTGACATTGCACTTAATTTGAGAATTTTCCATCTCCATTGGTCTTAAGATAGAATGGTTGGAAGAATCCTCTTATGTCGGAAAATACCTGAATTTAAGGTGACCAAGTTCGTGAAATTCCAAACTTAGTGGTCATAAAGTTGTCAGCCGAAATGAATCTTGATTTCTGAACACAATTAGGCATACAAAAATTGGAAGAACTTGTGTAGGTTCATTAGTATTAATCAATGTCGATCCCAGATATTCTCAAGAAAATCTCAATGAGAAAAATCTTCCGATGGTTTGAATACTTTGGTTTCCCTAGGAAATATCTCGAGCAAACATTGGCATATATAAAAGTACAAAGTATTGATGAACAGATGGCTCGTTTGGCATTCATTTTAAATGCCTTTTCTATTATTTTTGGAATCAGATGAGAGCAAATGTCAGGTCTTCGTCTTAGAGGACGACCCTTTTGCTGAAGAAGCCACGAGACAAAATTTCGGATGCCCATCTAACTCTCTACCATTCATCCATCTTGGCCTCCTTATCAGTCATCTGCAAATCAAAGCCCGTCTTTGGTGGCCTGTGGTGGACCGCTTCTCCCGCAAGTTGGCCCCTTGTAAAGGCCAAAGCAGGTTATATGTCCCCCCCCCCGAACAGGGCCGGTACTGAGATCTCATGTTCGGGGCTTCCAAATAGCGCCACGTATACGATCGAGACCGGCATGGTTCCCGATGACAGTCCGCATCATACTGCATCGTAATTTGGTGCCGCAGCAAAGACTTAAGTACCCTTTACTGCCATTCGCTTCATCTTCCTCGGACAGACATAAATGCCCTCCTTCTAGAAAATTGAACCGTCGGTTCGTGAAAAGGACAAAATTGCCCTCCATCGTTATCGCGCCAACGAACGTTCCGCAGAGTTTGCGTATGTAGCAAGAATTATGTTATAGGATTCAAATAGTTCGAAACAATCCATTCTCGCTCTAAGCACTCTACCGGAGATTCTTTGCTTTCATCTGGAGTCGTCGGAGCATCCTTTCCCTTTGTTCCAGAGCATCTGTTTCCGTCTTACCACTGCTTACTCTACAGTTGGAATATCCAAATTCCCATCGTTTCGGTGAGTTTCGTGTAACGATGTGTTTCTTCAATCTGAAGATTGCTTCTTATACAACGATTTGTTTCTTATGAACCCAAATATTCCGACGATTTCTATTCATGATGATCGTGTAATGTGTTGTGCAGGTTAGCAATGTCTGCGCCTCATCAGATTAGAGATATCCCGTCGTTCTATGGGTTGTCTATTAGAGAAGTGATCCGCCAGTCCCATCTATCTAAGGTTTTTGAAAGATACCAAAATATACTCAAGATTGAGAACGATGAAGACAGGGAAAAAGCTTTGGAATCGTATTATGCGGAGGATTATCCATCAGATATCGAGGCTGCAGACCAAAGGAAGAACTCTGAAGAACGAAAGATGCAGAACAAGGATGACGAAGAGAAGGCAAAGGCAAGAAATATTCATGAGAATTTGAAAAGAAGGCTGATGATTGACGCACGGTTGAGGAAAAATAGGAAGAAGAATGAGGAAGAGTTTCAAAGTTATGTTAGCTATTTAGTGGATGAAACTGCGGCAGAATGTAAGAGGAGAGGCTTGGAGCGCAGCGCAATGTTTAAGAAGGCATGGCTATTGAAGAAGGAGGAGGAGAGGCGAAGGCAAATGAATAAGGAGGAGGAAAAGAAGGAACAGAATATTCCTTAGTATGACGAAGAAAAGGAAAGGCGAATGAGGGAGAAGGAGTTTGAGGAAGCTAAGGAAATGCAAAGGCAGGAGAAGGAGAATGAGGAAAAGAAGGAAAGGCAACAGAAGGAGAAGAAGGAGGAAGAAGAAAAGGAAAGAGAAAGGAAGAAGCAGGAGGAAGAATTCCAGGAAAGAAGGAAACAAGAACTGGAAGAGAAAGAAAGGCGGCGGAAGGAGAAGGAGGAGGAAGAAAAGGAAAAGGAAAGGAAGAAGCAGGAGGAGGAATTGCTGGAAGGTTTAGGAACAAGTAGGAAGAAGCGGCGAAAAGGGAGAGAGAAATGAAGTAGAAGGATGAGGAGAAAAAGCAGAGAGAAAGGAAGGAGAAGGAGGAGGAGGCGAAAAAGGAGAGAGAAAGGATGCAGGAGGAGAAAAGGGAGAGAGAAAGGAAGCTGAGGAAGGAAGAGGAGAAAACTTAGAGAGAAAGGAAGGAGGAGGAGAATAGGGAGAGAGAAAGGAAGCAGAAGGAGGAGGATGAGAAAAGGGAAAGAGAAAGAAAGCAGAGGAAGGAAGAGTTGAAAAGAGAGAGAGAAAGAAAGCAGAAGAAGGAAGAGGAGAAAAGGGAGAGAGAAAGGAAGGAGAAGGAGGATGAGGAGAAAAGGGAGAGAGAAAGGAAGGAGAAGGAGGATGAGAAAAGGAAGGATAGAGAAAGGATGGAGAAGGAGGGTGAGAAAAGGAAGGCGAGAGAAAGGCATGCGATGGTGGAGTCAGTAAAGATGAAGATTGAAATGCAATTGGAGGCAATGGACCCACCAGAAAGTCCCAGGTTGGATGGAAAACAACAGAAAATAACGGCCAAGGTAAATATATTCGTTCTGTCTGTGAAGATTTAATAACATGTTTAGCGATTTTGGTATAGCGATTACTGTGTTAGGTATTAATTTGTATAGCGATTACTGTGATTGTCTGTCTGCAACCAATATTATTTATGACGGTTAGTAGAATAGTATTTATAAGTACAAATGGAACTAAATTACAATTGGTAGAAATAATATGTTATTTTGTGTTACAGGGAGTTCACAGGAGAAGTAGAGCAGTAGGTAAAAAGCTCGGAGGTCGATGTCAATGGCCTGTAGTTCTGTCGTGGTATGGTCAGCTGAGTGCATATCAGAAGGACCGATTACGAAATATGCACTTCGGTGGCCTTTTGGACCAACAATATTTTGAAACTTGTTGGAATACCATGACCCACCTGGTAAATAAATGGAATGATAAGATGAACACATTCCAGTTTGATTCTTTTGAGATCACCATGACTCTAGAAGATGTGGCGAGGATCACTGGCCTTAAGTGCGATGGCAGTGCTGTCATGTTACGGCATTCAAACTATAACGCAAGGGAGAAATGCACGGCCCTGTTAGGAATGTTGATGGACGAATGGAGTCAATGTATTTCTGGTGGAATAAATTCCACATCAATGAAGGTCTCATTTTTTCGTAATAAATGGGAAAGCCACTTCGCTACTTGTGCATCTGAAATAGCTGACCAAGAGTTGCGCGGCTTCCTTCTATATTTTTTTGGTCTTACATTATTTTCCGATTGTTTTGGTTCGAGAATAAGTTCCATGTGGCTGCAGTACCTGGCAGACTTAGACGAAGTAGACAACTATGCCTGGGGTGCCGCTATGCTCGCACACTTGTACAGTCAACTCCACCGTGCGAGTAACGGTACGAAAACAGTTGGTGGATTTTGGCCATTTGTTCAGGTATTTGTTGATTACATACTTAGTAATTGTAGAACAATCTCATTGCAGGTTGTGGTGTTACTAATTATATTGTTTTTGTTAGGCGTGGGCGTTGAAACATATTATCCCATTGCGTCCTCGTTGTGACCCTCCGATTTGTGGTTTTCCAAAGATCGGTCGTTGGGCTAGAATAAACGTCGCAGTTTATAATGCTAAGTCCATTTTAGATGGGCTGCAACTAAACGAGGTAAACGTTCTAAAATTGTTAATATATTATAAATCGTTGTAATGTTCAGCATTCTTAAGTATCCATCGCTGCAGGATTGTCTTTCTTAGTACATATCGTTGTTGCCATATCATGCGTAAATAAATGTTAACATATTTGTCATTCTTTATTAAAAAGAATTACCAATGTACAGGTTATGTGGAGACCTTATGGAGATGGGGAGGACGATGATGAAGACGTTGTTGCGGTGGCTGCTAGATTGGCTTACCGCGATTTGTGGCTATTCTGCAATTTTGAAGCCGAGTTGCAGCAAGGTAGTCGAGTTCTTCTACAATCTGGCTTAGGGCAGTCTATACCAAATAAGCCTTTGGAAGTGAGAAGGAAGATGAATAGTGGTGGTGGCAGGAACGTTAATTGGCCTGATCGCTACAGGGACGAATTATTAAATTGGAACTCAGGTGGTTTGATCCCTTCTATTTCGAAACCACATGAAGGACGACAATTTGATCCCTTCTATTTCGAAAGGTATTGGGAACCAATGTGGCGAAATCGGAAGATTGAAAAAATTGTGAACCCATGCCTCCCAACTGCCCCTTCTCATGTTGCAGCCCAGCCTCTACAACCAAAACGTCGTCTCTCTCCGGTTACTACGACTGGTCCCTCAGTAACAAATCGCGAGCAAGAGCGAACACTTGCACTAAAAGAGAACATTGTCTCTGCCGCAAGGTTCGAAGTTGTGGAGAGGGAGAATAAGAAATTAAGGGCAAAAGTAAGCACTATGGGGATTCAATTGAACTCAGTGGTAGAGATGATGACCAATTTTCTTAATAAAGGTCTCGTAACGAAGATGTCACGCAGGATAGACAGTGCACAAATAAAAAGTGAGAGACAATTCTATGATATTTCATCTGATTCGTCAAGTGCCTCGGAATAAATCATAGTTTTTCATTTTTATCACGGTAGGTTTTTGTTGTAATTGTATAATGAGTTGTAGTAACATGACATTCTTTTATTGTTTAATTCTTTTTTATTACATCTTTTCGTCTGTCGATCTCTGAAATAAATAAACTTCAATAAAAAATAGATGTTTGTTAAAAAATTGTGGCATTGCCTAACCTCTGTAGCATCGCTAAGATATATCATTTCTGTTTAGCAATCGTTGTATTTGTCTCCGCCTCGAAAGAATATCGTAATAAGGATTGGCGATGTAAGCCTTGAACAATAATTTAACGAGTTCTGACGGCGTAAATGATAACAGTCAATAGCGATAAGAAAAGGGTTTGTCGTTGCATGAATATATCGATGTATCCATATACGATAATCAATAGAATAATCGTGAAAGATGATTCATACCCAAAAGCTTATTATTAGGGGTGGCAATCGGGTCGGGTTGGCGGGTTGGCGGGTCGGAGTGTCAGCATACCTCAACCCGAACCCGACCGGTTTATTAAACGGGTCGGCTGTGGCAAACACGAACCCGACCCGTTTAATAAACGGGTAACCCAACACGACCCGCCAACCCATTTAATAAATGGGTTGGGTCGGGTAAACGGGTTTTCAGGTTCGCGGGTCAGGTTGGCGGGTTGACGGATCGGGTTGGCAGGTAGGCAGGTTGGCGGGTCGGGTTGGCGGGTTGACGGGTTGGCGGGTCGGGTTGGTGGGTTGACGGGTTGGCGGGTTGACCCACCCGCCTAACCCGTTTATTAAACGGGTCAGCCGGGTTGGCGGGTTGGCATACCCCCAACCCGAACCCGACCTGTTTAATAAACGGGTTACACGGGTCGACCCGTTTATTAAACGGGTTGGCTTAAGCCCAACCCGAACCCGCCTAAGAGGCGGGTTGGCGGGTCGTGTCAGAAATTGCCACCCCTACTTGTTATAATGCGACCGACAAACGACGGGGTTTTTATTATTTAAAAGTTAATAATTAAATTTTGGGGGTGTTTTCAAAAAAGTCTGGCATATGAGACGACGTATTTTTAATTATTTCTATCGAAAAAGGGCGGTTTGTGGAAAGACGTATTTTTAAAATTTTCGAAAGCAATCATTTAATTTGGCGGCGGCTATCGAAAATAGGGCGGCAAACGTATTTTTATTTATTTAAAACGCAATCATTTAATTAACGGGCTGTTTTCCGAAAATGTCTGGCATGTTAGACGACGTATTATTAATTATTTGTATAAAAAAAAGGGCGGTTTGTGGAGATCGTTATTTTTAAATACTTCGAAAGCAAGCATTTAATTTGGCGGCGGGTATCGAAAAAGGGCAGCATGCGAAATGACGTATTTTTATTTATTTAAAACACATTTAATTAGCGGGCTGTTTTCGAAAAAGGGCGGGACATTAAAGGACTTTACCTTTGTATTTGACTGAGGACGGCGTTTCCGTATCTGCGTTGCAAAGGTGCCATCGATATCTCCGTCCAGGCATGGCGCCGAAGAAGGGGACAATCGGAGCAGTACGACCAGCCATGGCGTCCAAGAAGATGACTACGGGGCCAATACGACCCGACACGGCCCCAAAGATGATGGGAGCACTACGACCGGGCACGGGGGCAACGGAGAGGACGGTGGGAGCAAAACGATCAGGCACGCCGCCAACGGAGAGGACGATGAGAGCAAAACGACCAGACACAGCGGCAATGGAGAGGACGATGGGAGCAAAACGGACAGACATGGCGCCGAAGAAGAACACAACCGCATCCACAGTACCAGCATTAGCGCTTAAGACGTATATTTTTTGAAACACTTGAGTGGTTTAGTCAACATTTGCCTTTTCATGTCGTATTTGGACTATTGTTGTTTACTGTAGACAATAATTTCAATGTCGAATCCTGAATACCACGCTCATGGTGCACACAGTTCAACATCCACAGGCAAGGTTGGGCGGCAACGCCCTGACGAGTTCGTAGATGACATCGAGCAGATGCAAGAAGAATTTGCAGTTGGGAACACTATCAGTAATTTTGTAAGTATTTAACCACTATCAATTTCTAGGTCGTTCCGGTTTGTATGTTTTGAAGTTCGTTAATTTGTGCAACCAGACAATGTGTGATTTTGTCCATTACATCCAGAGCAAGCCAACGAGCAATACAGTACGCATCATCACCCCTTATTTCATAGTATGGTTGTTCCGTTATTGTTTTCTTTGTTTTTATTACGTACTCAAGTTTCTTGATGGTTAAATCTTACTATTTCGTGCAACAGATGTACGTCCGGCGAAAGCCATACAACATTGATTCAAAGATGCAGAACCTTGTTGGAACAGTGGTGATGAGTGCCTAGACATTTCGAAATTTGGAAAGGTAAGTGAACAAACCTCTTCTCCAAGGTTTAGTCGTAACATCCCCATCACGATATGTCTCTGGAATGAGAAATTATTTTTTCGATTCGCAAATTTTACTTCCTACACTCTGGCAAAATCCCGACCATTGGGTCCTATACGAGATGAATTTTCTGGAAAAACAACTATGGTGCTACAACTCATTGGACTGCCACAGTGGCGTAGAACGCGACGCTATGCATTTGGTAAGATTGTGGCCATAGGTGAATCGTAGCTATTCGAGGTGGACCGGAGTGTAATATATTATCCCTTTATCACAGACGGGATTCCTTAACGAGGCTGTGGGTGTGAACATTGCCGAGTGGATGTTGCTCTGTGCTGACGATGCTCCTTTACAAAGTAATGGGGTCGATTGTGGCATATTCGTAATGAAGCATATTGAAGCAATATACAATGGAATAGATGTTACTTTCCACGCTGTATGAGCTTTGTATCCGATGTTATTGTTTATTTCTGTTATATATTCGTTTCACATTACATGTTTTGTTGCAGGATATTATGCCGGAAATACGCGACGAAATATGCGAACAATTGATTGAGTTTAAAAAGAACGGCAGACAAAATATGTGAAGTGAAACATATCGATTGTTCTGTCTGTACAACCTAAGGAGCTCCGCCATCACCGTTCTCGCCCTCCTCCTCGGCAGCAACCCAGTCGGTGCAGTCGCGCTGAGGATGGCCAGCAGAAGCTCCACCACGTCGTTTTCCTCTCCCTAGCGAGGAGGTCTCAGCACAATCGTCGTTCAGGTGACGGGTGTTCATCTCGTTCCGGTGACGGGTGTTCTACGAAATGTAAATCGTAATCAGAAATAGTTGTGTGTCGTATGCGCATAACCAATGCTTGTAGAAGTTGTTCTTCAGTAATGAAAAATATTGTACGGAGATAGATATTTCTAAAAATCGCTGTATTGCTGAACCTACGGTAAGGTAGTACGCGTAAGGCGATTTTTTGGGACGCGTGTGGACGTACTTTTGGATTTATTTGAGATCGAAAAATTCTGTCCAATCGCATTGACTAATATTTGGAATAGCCCCCACATTGTTCAATTTCATTAATGCGGAGTCTATTTTGACTGGTTTTGGTGTTTGTTCTCAGAAATCACTGTATTGCTGAACCTACGGTAAGGTACGCCTAAGGCGAATTTCTTGGGACGCGTGTGGACGTACTTTTGGATTTATTTTAGATCGAAAAATTTGCTCCAATCGCATTGATTAATATTTGGAATAGCCCCCACATTGTTCAATTTTATTAATGCGGAGTGCATTTTTACTGAAGATTTGCTTTTGTTTTAATGAAACTGACGTATATACTTGAAAACTGATGGAGGGTGATAGGACGTTTCATTAATATTTGATTGACACAACACACACTTCCACTTTGCTTCGCGATTAAGGAACCAACAAATCGATAATATTCACACCGACAAGTTTTCATGGTGGTAGCAGTTTTTTCATATGCCAGCAATAAAGCGATGTTTAAGCATACAACATTTCATAGCGATGTTGAATATTATCATTTCGAACATTAGAAGTCTTTGTTCATTAAAATACATCGCAGTCTCACTCAGCAACTGTCAACCACGCCGGTTGAGCGCACATCTTTTATCAATTGCAAGCCTTTTAGATGCTCGCGAGGCCTCCTTCACTTTCTCCTCCGCAATTAGAAAGGACGTCAATTTTTTCAGAGTTCTTCACGGAATCCGGGTATATCAATCTGCAAAAACAGATTGTAAGGTAGAAGCAATAGACATGCACTTAATCCCCAATAACAGAGGCGAAGAAATGGCATACAGCGTCGAATAAGGGTTCTGCACCATTGTATATTGCTTACTTCATTACAAATACCCCGCAATCAACGCCATTATCTTGTAAAGGAGCATTCTATGCTGTGCGATAGATCCACTCGCTAGCATCGACTCCCAAAATGGCTTTGAGGAAACTGATATGAGAATAATGCGACCGACAGTAAATTCATGACCCCAGTACACGACTTGTTCCTCACATAGATATTGAAACTTACGAGATGGGAAATGTCTAGCTGTAAACCACTGTGAACTTCCAACGAATTGTAACACCATAGTTATTTTTCGCGTAAATCCATCACGTATAAGACCCAATGCTTTTCAGATTGCCATAGTGTAGGAATCAATATCTGCAAATAGATCGAAAAATTGATGTTAGCACTTGTTATGCTGTAATATTGCACTGTAGGTTTGTTTGCTTACCTTTTCACTTGACAAAGGGTCTCTGCAGTGATTACCGTTAACCCAATAAGGTATGCCGTCTTGAAATCCACTAGAGTATGGCAAACAGCGTAAGATAGTCTGCAAACCCAAACATTGCTAACAATAACGATAACATACGAATCAATTGGAATAAATCAATAACGGAAAACAACATTAAATAAAACCGATATACCATAAAATACGGGCTTACGACGCATACAGTCTGGCTTGGTGCGCTGCTTTTAATATAACTGACGAAATCAGATATAGTCTGTTTGCAGCAAATATGTTGTTTTTAACGGACGTACACATGGCTTACGTATATAGACAACTGCTACTAGTTTCATACTAACAAAATTACTGATCATGTTGTATTGTGCGAATTCACTCTGCATTCTGTTGATGTCCTCCAGGAGTGATTGACTAAGTTTTTGCCCAACTTCGTCGGTGGATGTTCGACTGAAATGAATGCGGACATTGCAACGAACGATATGAAATTACATTATACAGTACACAAAACACAAATCGCGAAAAACGGCATGAAACAGACGAATTTTGATGAAAATGTAGACGATGTGTAGACAATATACCCATGATTCACCATTGTTGATCGTGTAGCTATCTTTGTCTGTGTAGGTTTGTATGTATGAAGGAACCGTCTGTTTGATTGTTGCTGGTTCATGAAGTAGAAGACAAACACAGCTTCTAGTACTCGTGCGACTATTTATGACCTAAAAGAGGTACTGCTCAACCAACATGATCAATGAATACTGTACGACAAATCAAACATTTATTGTTATCCGTTTTAACTGAGTAATTCCACTTCATATTCGCTGCATGGCGATTTGTGATTATCGTTGAATAGCGATTTGTGCAGCAATACTCGGCCTTTGTAAAGGGTGTTAGTCAACGTCGATTTGCGGTGTTAAACGATACTAGTATAAATTGATAGTGAACGTTTGTCCATAATAACCCCACAGATCTAAAAAAAAACCACGGGTTGAACCACATATCTTAAGAAATGAAGTGAGGAAGAGAAAAGACACATTGACTAGCCTTTTATTTATAATATATGGATACAACATTTCACAGGATAACAATAATGATTTCAAAAGGCAATTGGAGGTGTCACAGGAGTCTCGTGTGGGCCATTAATTTAGTTGTTATGCCTCTTTGCATGCCCCGATCTCCACAATGTCGGATTTGTTTTTGCGTTTATAGTCATTTGTCACTGACGACTTGTGGTCCGTGGTTGGATTTTCTTAAATCGATAGATAGCGATTTTTGGCTTCTGCATGAAGTCGATCGATGACATCACTGTATGGCGATTTGTGGTTATCGAAGATTAGCGATATGTGGGGTCGCAGCATAGCGATTTAAGGGTATTGTTCGACTGTCGATCTAAGTGCGATGACAATGGTTGTTCAAGTAAGCTTTTTTGGGGCATTGACCAAGGTTGCGCTTCATTTTATGATCCAAGTAGGCTTTCAATCGCGCAGGTGATAGCATACTTAGATCATAAAATGGAACGCAACCTTGTTCATTGGCCGAAAAAAGCTTACTTGAACAACCTTTGTCATCCCGCTTTGATCGACATTCGAACAATACACTCAAATCCCTTCGCTGCGATGCCACATATCGCTAATCAACGATAATCACAAATCGCCATACAGTGATGTCATCGATCGACTTCATGCAGAAGCCAAAAATCGCTATCTATCGATTTAAGAAAATCCAACCACGGACCGCAAGTCGTCAATGACAAATGACTATAAACGCAAAAACATATCCGGCATTGTGGAGATCGGGGCATGCAAAGAGGCATAACAACTAAATTAATGGCCCACACGAGACTCCTGTGTCCCATACCTATCTGTCGATTGCATCAGAGCCTGTCATGAAAGAGAAAATATTAGACACTGAATTAAGTTTCACAAGAAATGCATACCTCCTCGCAACATTGATTACATATCAAAAGACTTGTAAAACTGTAGCGATCATTGCCGGAACTCAGGTCGGGAGGAATGTAGGTTTGACCGTTTGGTGGTACTTCGGTATGGTATTGCTACATGATGGACATTACACGAGTTAGCTATTTAACAAGCTTATCGCAATGGGAAGCAATATAATGTTTTACATACCTGTTCATTGCAAGGGCCTTATTGTTTTTTATTACAGGTAGGTTGTTTCTTAATCCTCTTCTTGCCAACCAATTCTAATGCACCCTTTGCCCTCCGACGACTGCGATCAGAGGCAGGTTTTCTTTTGATACCCTTCGCTTCATGAATATGTCCATCATAATCAACAACGTTCACTACTGACTTATTGAAGATAATGTTTACGCTTCGGTGCAACTTCTCAGGAGTGTCAAGCGAAACATGATTTTGACCTACGCTTTTCGATCCCATTATCTTCATCTGGTATTCATTCACTGCAACGGACTTAATGTAAATTAACTCCACGTTTTCAAGTAACTCCGTTGCAGCTTTTCTCACACATGCATAGCCTTCTTCACTTCTCGATGCCAAATCAGCAACATGCATGAATGACCTACACAGTTGTTGGTAACGAGAGGCTATGTGGCACTTCTCGTCAACACCAGATTTACTCGCATTGTCCATAACGAGCATTTCAATCTTCGCGCGTTTGGTCCATCTTCGCATTACGTAAGACTTAGGTATTTCTTGTATCTTCTCTTGATTGAGTGTCTTTAATGCATGACAGCATAGAATGCCTTTGAATTCATACATTTTGCACGAACATTTTACCCTTCCGTTGTCAACATTGTACGTGACATGTGCTTCTTGCCTTTCCTGATGCTTTTCGCCCTGACAAAAAATATGGTATTTGTGCATATTCTTGGTTTGCACGAGTCCTTCTATTTTGCAATTCATGACATGCAACACCTCTTTCTTGATCCATTCAAATACAGTTAGTGTATACAGAGCTGCAGGTTGCATCAATATTTCCATGCCAAAAGTTTGAGGTCGTGTATTGAAGCATTTCACGTCTTGTTCAAGCTCATTTTGTCTTAGACCCTCTACAAATAATTCATATTGTTCCATGAAACAAAACATTGTTAAACATAAATACAGGGTTTTCTTCAGGGTGGCATGCATAGATTCGGCTCTTTGTGTGCTTATCATACCTGCACAAAAGTATTGTCTTCCATATGCCAATGCCCACTTCTCTTTTTCTGCATATAAATTTTGTAACCACAGACAGTCAGTAAGGTCGTATGTCTTAATCATTTTGTCCCAATCCGTCTTAAAAGTGACCTCGTCTACGCTATGAAGTACACACCTTGTAAACGTTTTGTCAAACCATATATTCTGATTAAATATGTGTCCTATGTTCTTTGCTGCATTTTGAAAGATATGCCACAAACATAGGCGATGATGTGCATCTGGCCACACATGAAGCACTGCAGCCGCAATTGCGTGATCACCATCTGTAAGTACAGTTTCAGGATGCTTCCCGTTCATTGCCTGTGTAAATACTCTGAACAACCACTCAAAGCTTTCCTTGGTCTGGTCATACACAAAAGCACCGCCTAATATACAACTCTGTGCGTGATGGTTCACTCCCACAAACTGCACAAATGGCCATTGTTCAGTATTAATCTTTATTGTAGTATCAAACACAAGCACATCATTGAAGCATTCATAATCTACTCTAGAATTTGAATCTGCCCAAAACATATTCACAGCATATCCATCTTCGTCCACTTGCATTGCACTAAAGAAACCATGTTCATTGCTTGATTTATTCTGTAAGTAACGAACCAAACAACATATTTCTCCGTTCTTCATGTTATCTGTCCTCTTCCTTCTCAAGTGGTTTCTTAGATCCAAAGGAGTGAATGGCACATTTTCGTGACCACCATCTATGCGGGTAAACAAATTGTATGTCTTCCTTGGTGCAATGCCGGCGCTATCGGCTATTTCAGCCATTATAGCATGCGCTACAATTACTTTACGATGTGACCTTAGCATAGCAGTCATAAATGATGCAGATAAATCATGATTATGATCACTGATTAAAGTACGCACGACAAATTTCTCATTCAGATGTCTTCTCAAAACCAATCTCGCCTGACATCCACATCTTGATTCTGGCATGCTCCTTGTTGGATTTCCCATTGATTTCTTCCAACCTTGCTTGGAACAGATATATGTCTTTCTAACCAAGACACCCTGTCATTTTTTGACCAAGAAAACCTTCTCACACTGAAGCCAACTTTTAAGGCATAATCATTGTAAAATTTATATGCATCTTCCTCGTTATTAAACTGCATTCCTTCTACATGAACATAGTCACGTGTAATTCCATGTACATTCCCAGTTCCTACTGTATCAAAATCTACCTCATTATTGAATTGCATTTCTTCTCCTGAAACATTCAAGTCAAGTGTACTTCCGTGTACATTCTCGGGGCCTACACTTTTATTATGTGCACTGTCATCAAAATCTACCTCATTGTTGAATTGCATTTCTTCTCCTGAAACATTCAAGTCAAGTGTACTTCCGTGTACATTCCCGGGGCCTACACTTTTATTATGTGCACTGTCATCAAAATCTACCTTATTATTGAATTGCATTTCTTCTCCTGGAACATTCAAGTCAAGTGTACTTCCGTGTACATTCCCGGGGCCTACACTTTTATTATGTGCACTGTCATGGTAGTCTAACTCATCATTGAATTGCATTTCTTCCGCTGGAACATTCAAGTCAAGAGTGGGTCTAATGCCTGCACCCTTCTTTTCATGTGCATTGTTAGTGCAGATGTTCAATACTTCAGTTGCGTCATAAGTATAGATATTCAATTCTCTAGATCTTTCGATAGATTCAGCTACATCATCTTTATTACAACCTGATGATAAGCTCAACAATGTTTTAAGCAATATATCAATTTGTGTTTTGCAGCAAAATAGCAAACAAATCGATATTAACTAACAAAACGGGAGTCTGTTACTAATACAACGGTTTGAGATACAATGCATACGATGAATGAATGTAGGATACCTGATGGGGTAGAGGCCCTTCCTAGCATCTGCAAACAAGCATTCTTGTCAATAGGTCCCAGCGTCTTACAAATATCGATAAGTTTCCAACCTTCGTAAGAACAAGATCTAGCTGCAATAACCAGTCAATGCCTTAATGGCACATAAGACGACATGCCTTCTTCATCGATCGCATGATGAGATGAAAAGCTACTCACGCTGCCTTAATGGCACTGGTTGGAATGTTTGTGCATCATTGCTTTCTTCGATAATGCCTAACAACAACGTCAAATAAAATAAGACAGTGGAATGTTTTGTAAGCAATATATCAATTTGGGTTAGCAAGTGGCATAGCTTTACTACGATTTAATCAGGATGCATATTTGAACGGATACCACTAGGGTTAAGCAAGTCAAAGCAACGATTTAATGCATGATAGTATCAAATCAAGTGCAGTTTGATGTTTGCTTATACTAAGCATCGACTTATCGCTTACCATGCCAATAAAATACACATGTCGTACATGTGTGTTGACGATAACGATCTCATAATATCCACGAGGCTCTAAAGCGAGTTCAATAGAAGTCGCTGAGAGAGTAGTGATATGCATGCGAAAATCGCCCCGCCATTCGTGTAACGATGTGTTTCTGCATCCACATGTTTTCAAAGTCTGTGTACAAATATCTTACAAATACATATTACATGAAATATAATATCTTACACAAACGATATGTATGCATAGCGATTTGTAAGATATTGAAAATCGATGCGGCAGTTCAGCATAATAACTTACAAATCGACGATACAAAACCATACTATCTAAAATGTTGATAAATATATCGCACAATAAATTACAAATCGATAAGGAAGAACTTGAGCATAATAGCAAACAAATCGATATTAACTAACAAAAATGTATCTCACAAAAACGGGAGTCTGTTACTAATACAACGGTTTGAGATACAATGCATACGATGAATGAATGTAGGATACCTGATGGGGTAGAGGCCCTTCCTAGCATCTGCAAACAAACATTCTTGTCAATAGGTCCCAGCGTCTTACAAATATCGATAAGTTTCCAACCTTCGTAAGAATAAGATCTACCTGCAATAACCAGACAATGCCTTAATGGCACATAAGACGACATGCCTTCTTCATCGATCGCATGATGAGATGAAAAGCTACTCACGCTGCCTTAATGGCACTGGAAGGAATGTTTGTGAATTTTTGCTTTCTACCATGATGCCTAACGACAGCAAAAATGAAGAGAAGACACTGAAATGTTTTGTAACGCAAGGCAGGCACGAGAAGGCGACAGTGTGTTGTACAACAGGATAAAAAACAAGGCGGAAAGCTAGACTGGAGACGAAGGCAAAGTTTTGGTTGATAATAGGAGCAACTGTTACAGCAGATGGCGCAGGGGTTTAATGAATAGGGAACATCTCCACTTTAAATGGTTAACATCAAACTTTCTGGATGGAGGACTTTTTTGTCTTTTTATCGACCCGTCCTTTCACAACTTTTGAATGGAGGATATTTTTGTCATTTCCTCGAACCGTCATTTCAGGACAGAAAAAGCAAGTAAGGGTGATTCAGTCTTTGCAACAACACCTGAGTCCGATGCAAAGTTATGTCAACATACACGGGAATACGAGCCCCATGTGCATGAATACATGGCGATCATTCGATCTCCCGAACACAGACGTGGGATTCAGTGAATCATCGGGGGCGAACATACACCACCCTCTCTGTAAAGGCCGTTACCTATCCTTTGCCGGTCGCATAATCATCATCGAGCATGTGTTATCCTGTACACCCTCCTAACCTTTCAGTCTACTTGATTCCTGCCAAAGTAGACAAGGAAATCACACAGATTTTGCCAAAGTTTCTATGGTCAGGCAATTCCGAGGAGAAGAAGACGCCTCTGGTTAACTAACACTTTGTCACCCAGCCAGTGGACCGTGGGCGCCTGGGCATTTACTCCTTGCGCCTTGACAACGTTGCACTGATTGGTAGGTGGTGGTGGGACTTCTTTTTTTTTTACAGGGAAACCTAACCTGCCCTGACTCTACCTGTCGTGCTTATGATCACTGTCCTGACAGGTGCGCTCATCCTTGCCCCAAGGGAGTCACCACGCTTCGGCTTGCACAAGGGTCCATAAGATTTGAACCTAAACCACCTGCTTAGCGGCCTAGGCCCCCATCCCACTAGGCCTATAGGAATTGTCACATGTTTTGGCACTGCCCTCTCTTCCAATTTCTGTTCTGGTCGTCCTGGTTTTTTTCAAGCCTAAAAGGTTATGGACTCTTCCTTAGCCAAGGATTTGCTCATTGGTCCCTTCCCAATTTACGCTCAGCAAAAAATGGTGGTGCAATTGGTAGTGCTGGCTAATATCTGCGTGGTGGCAAATCTGGAGCAAACACTGTAACTGAACTTTCAGGGACGTCTTGGCGACTCCCTGGGGTCGATCCAGGGTAAGCCCTCAGAGTTTTACGCCAACATAGACAGGGACCCCAGCACGGCTAGGTCTCTTCCCTTGGGGCGGTTTCTCTGAGTAAAAACTAAAATTAAAAACTTTCAGGGACGTCATTGCCAAATCCATCCTGTGTGGTTTCTTTATGGCTTCCGCAAAATGGGAGGGGCCCGACCTTGCTTGGCTCAGGCCAATTTTTTTCTATTTCTTTACCCTTATTTGCCTCTCTTTGTGCCGACTACTCGTCGGCTTCTTTGCCTTCTTAACGCTTCTCTATTGTGTTACCTTCCCATTTGCACCTTAATGAAATTTTAGCCGTTTCCTAAAAAAAAAGGTAAAAAAAACTATAAAAACATAAAATATAAATACAAATATTTTAGCATTAATATCATAATAAATTGCAGTATTCTAAAATAAACGAAATTTTGAAATTATGTATTGTCAATATCACATCAGCCGATCACGATGAAACTACATTATCTTCAAAATATTTGTGATAGTTTACCAATCTTACGGCTAAGCATGACCGTCAAGGCTGTTTAAACCATAGTGATACAATCATTGGGTCTTGCTGTACACTGTCCACAATCCACAGAGACACAAATACAATATTTGAAAAATATTACGATTTTATCCTGATGCACTGAAAATAAATCTTCGTAAAAACACGATATGTTTAAAATACAAAAAATAACCTTATTGTCCTTGTAAAAATAGCATGTTCTCTTAAATGCATCACAAATTGTCCAAATCATCTCCATGTCTAAAATTTATAATTCTCAACTTTTGTAGAACATTTTTACCCTTTGCACAAGTGAACCTGCTGATGTTAGCACATTAGATACATATCCCATCTTAATGTTGCAACATCTCACAAGAACATTTCACAAACTTGATGAAATTCACATAAACAAATTTGCAAACATTGCTAAGTTGAATTCAACAAAGAAGTTTAGTATATCAAATGTGTTCATCTTCTGATGTTTGCAAGCCCTATGCGAACCTTCTAGAATTGAAAAGTTTTACCTCGACAGGTTCACTCTATAAATTTGCGATAGTCCTAACATTCACACAAATGTCATGTGAACCTCCTTTAACTAAAACTCGCTTAAAGTCAAGACGTATGTTCATGAATATATGTTCGACCTTTACAAATCATTGTTGTAAATGTCCCTAAACTTCACGTGTTTTTTTATTTGAGCCTGGCAGGTTCGCATCATATATTTGTCGATGTCACAACCTTTGCGTAGATACCATGCAAACTCTGTGTTCTTACCTTCTCATGTTGTTTGATTCGAGCTCGACTGATTCACGTCACATATTTGCTGACGTCCCTAGCCTTTGCATATATAACATGTGAGCCCCCTTTAACTAAAATTGCATATAGCCATGACGTTGTAAATGTACGACGTGAATATCGCAAATATTGTATGTGAAGCTCCTATTAATACAATGTCATTCTGTGAATGTTCTTACTTTCATAAGGCTTTTTATTCATATATAAAGTCATTGGCGATTTTTTTTTTTGTTTACCGCTAGAACCTTAACCCTTTTTCCTCTGTCCTTCAATGATTCTTGTGTAATTCATCTTGCAGCATTCCAACGAGGTTGCAACAGTTGTTTAGTCAACTTTTCTATCTTCTTATTCCTAAAAACTTAGGATAAAAAGTGAGTTCTATATATTTTGTTGCATTCTTAAGGTTATATATATATATTGTTGGCATTATAGTATTTATATTTGGTTTCTATCATTGATGATTTATGTTTGTTTGCTTGTATTTTATTTAATATTTGGCACCAGACTGTATGCTTAGAGTTGACTATGTTTAAAGTTTTTTTTATAAATATGTATTTATATTTGTTGGTCTTGTAGGTATTTATGTTTGTTTGTTGTAATAGATGATTTATATTTATTTCTTTATCTTTTATTTATTATTTGTTTTTTGTTTTTGGCAATGGAGTTAGGATTGACTACGCATAAGCATTCAATTGCAGTAATTGAGTTATGGTTGAAGTGATTGGTTTTCAATATGAGACAACAACCATAGTTGGTGTAGGCAATTATGTTAATTGAATGTATGAAGGCTATATAGATGATCATTTCTTACATGTTATTTTTATTTTATTAATAATATATTGTGTGGTTGGTGTAGGAAATTAATGATAGCCTTAGAAAGGGTTAAAGTATACTATTGTCTCATCTATTACTCTCACTGGAGATCTATAATGGTTCAAAAAATAATAGCTTTAAGGAATCTATGACTTGGATGTATTATAAAACTAGATATGACAAAGATTATATGAGCTTCCGATATAGTTATTTTGTAAGCATAAAAAGATAGTAAAGATTTATAATTATTCTAGATGATGATGATGATGATGATGATGATGATGTAGACTCTATGATATATAATAGTGATGTTTATTTAATTATTTTTATCATAAAATATGACAAAATTAAACAATAAGCAATTAAAAGAGATTTTTAAGAAGTAATTAATAAACGAAATAGGCATTAAAGAAATAGTGCTTCAAATGATGATGGAAAATGTGTGGATAATGTGCATTTATCTCAAGCAATATTTGTTGAGGGCAATCATGAGGTGAACATTCAACTCTCATAAACAGTTGGCAATATTGATATTCGTAACATGCACGCAGAGGGCATGCAGGTGCCCCAACCAATTATAAATATAAATGTCATACATGCAGGCAATGAACAACTTGTACCAACAATTAATAGTGTACATGATCAGATGATGTTTGCAGAGAATGTGGAGCAACGTTAACAAATCATTGCTATTGATGTTCACTGCAATAATGAGAATAACATTCAGCCTTCCATGATGGATGACATAACTAAGTATAAGTTATTAGTCTGTGTAATCTTTGCTTGAGATGGTGTTATGATGAATGTGTTATTTTTATAGTTAATCATGAAATTTAGAAATGCAAAAATGGTATATACACGCAAGTAAATGAAGAGATAAATATGATGTCTTTTGATTTAGTTTATACATCCGAACAACCGATTAGTGGTAGCATTGATCATGTAAATAACGAAAAATTAGAAGATGATGATTATTATACCATGTCAGATGAGGGTGACTCTAAAACGATAGGAGGTGACCAAGGCACATATAATATGAGACAATTAATGATGGATGCAAATTATGCACAAATAAAAATTAAAGAGTAGAACCCTGGTATTTTATATAAGCTATATAAATATTTATTGTGCAATAGAATTAGTTTTTTTTACTAATGAGACGTGATTAAATAGGTTCTTGTTTAATGGATTCTCATACAATAAAAAGCAATTAAAAATCATTGAAGCAAAGGCATCTAAAATTATTGACGAGTTACATAACGCACAACTTAATAATTGAATCTTTTCAATAGCTAACAACAAACTCAAATGATGAAAACATCGTTGTCGATGAAAGGTTTATTGATCTAAAGCATTGTTGTCAGTTTTTTAATGATTATGTGATCATGCATAACTGTAAAACAAAGTTCTTGAATAGTTGCAAGAGTGATTTTTTTATGCGCAAGAAAAAACCTGCGAACTAAGATTAATTGCCCCTAGAAGATCCATTTCACAAAAGTACGTAAAACATTGTTCTTTCAAGTGAAAAGGTATGAAAGAGAACATATATGTGGTGGTTCATTGGGTAATCTTTGAATGAAAAAGTACATTCTACATGGATTGTAGGTGTTATTTGCAAAAACTTGCATGATAACCCAAAAATGACTCCAAGAGAAATCATCAATGACATCAATCGTGAGGAAAGTGTGAAGATTAGTTACAAACAAGCATGATGTAGACGGGAATGCATGAAGGAAGTGTTATATGGTACATATGAAGAGTCCTTCAAGATGCTTTTTTCTTATTTGGTTTATTTGACAAAGACAACCCCATGAACGCTAAAGGCCATTAAGACTGATAAGAACAATCAATTTAAGTACATGTTTTTATTCTTTTGTCCATGCGTCAATGACTTTTTAAATGTGTGTCCTCTTGTTCTTATGGTAGATGACACATTTCTAAAAGAAATATATATAAGTATATTGTTGTTGGTGCATAATATTGATCCTTCTGGTGAGATATTTTTTTAGCATTTGTCGTTATAGATAAGGAGTTCAAGAATTCATGGGTGTGGTTTTTTTAGTGTCTGAAATAAGAACTTATATACTTAGACAAGTTTAGAGGGAGAAGACAATTAACAATTATTTCAGATAGGCACCCAAGGCTCTTGTATGTCATCTCTCACACACGGCGAATGACTTGTCAGAGAACTTTACTAGAAAATTTAGTACACCACTTAGTGCACTTTTTTTAAGTGCAAAAAAGATATGAGTGTTTAACATCTAATATGGTAGAGAGCTTCAATTTGTTGATTCTTCAAAAGAAAATGTAGAGGCACTAAAGAAATAGACACAACTACTTATAGATGTCATATATTGCTACTGACATGGGCACAAGGCCCGCAATCGATTTTACGATTGAAATGTTGATCTTAAGAAGGAGAATGCTCTTGTGATGAGTGACATATGAGTGAGATTCTATGTAAACATGCAATTGCATGCATTCTGTATGAGGGCAAGCTATTGAAAGATTACTGCAGCAAATAGTTTAAAGTTGGTTTATATACAATTGTGTATAACACATTTGCATTATTTTTTATGACGGATAATATCCCACATAACCCTCCATTGACTCTTATTTTAATCTATCTTTGGTATGTGTCATACATGTGCAGTACATGTGGTGAGATTGTTCATAACAGACAGAAGCACATATAACACTATATTTGAGTACTTCTTATTGTCAAATGTGCATTTTTATGTGTATTTATTAAGAAATATTGAATGAATTGCTTTTATGTATTTATTGAAAGTTTTTTAATTAACTGCTTTAATATCTTTATTGAAAGATGATCAAAATTTACTACTATATATATATATATATATATATATATATATATATATATATTAGGTCTTTCGCGATATAGATAAAGCTACTAAAGGAAAATGTGGTAAAAGAAAGGTTGTAATCAAACAACCACTCGAAGACATGCAATTAATTGTGGTAAGACGTATACGAAAATAAGTTATGTGTTTATACAATTATTTGTAATGCATACATGTGTTTATATTCAATTGCAATTGGCCATGAAAATAGGTGGATGAAAATCAGCCAGAGCACGAGTATGATTTTGGCATGAAAACATTATTGAATAATAATATAAGCGTTAAGTTTGCATGTTTGTTTGTTTGTATATTGAAGTTCCGTAAAACCTACTTAAGTAAATGTAAGAAAATGAGTAGGCAAAGCAAAAACTAATAGAATAATTTCGAGGCAAAAACCCAACAGTAATGTTAATAGGCTAATGGCTTGTGCAAGTTATATTGATGAGGAATCTAACAGATTTTGAACCGACTGGATGTTGTGACCTATGAAGCTGCTTTCTACGCTGAAACCTGATGACAAGTTTTATAGGGAATTTCTGTATGGAGTTCAAGGAGGTTCGTCGGATGACAAACTTATTATTTGGCTAGCAGCTTCTCTTACCGTTATGGTGATTTTGGGTTATGGTGCATTAGGCGATAAAACTTCTTGTTGAACCTGTTAAATTTGTTCTAGTTTTGTTCGTAAACAGTTTTATTTTTACAATATATTGGGAGGTAGTAGATAGGTGCAGCACATAATGCCACTTGTAAATTTATAATATCAACTGGACCTCCTGACAAACCAAATATTTGAGGTAATTTGCTGCCTCAGATAGAGTTACTTGCAAAAGATGTAGTGGTCCTCCACCAGGGAGAAAAAAAAAGCTGGAACTGTACAAATCTTGCTGTTGCATTGTGTTAAATGGAGCTTTGTTCGGGGTTCGTTGATGTCTGATCTCAACATGCTTAGGTGCATAACAGCTCCATCTAGTGGTAACTTGGCTGATCATGGTTCATTCAAGAGCCCCCTCTGACATCTCACATCCTCAAGCTTGGTAAAACCCTGGAAGAATAACCGGGTTTGTTTCATGGGTTTTAAATGGGGTGTTTTCTTTGCATACATTTGTGTTAAATCACCTGTCATTATGGAATGATTTGAGATTTTTTTTATCAATAATGTGATCATTTTAATGACAAGTTCAACGAGATGCTGTTTTCAACTCCAGCAGCCTGAGAAGCTTTCTATTTGTGGTGCAGTAAACGGTGGAAGCATTGCTTGAATCAGGATACTCATTGAAAAACAGCAGCTGGTCATGAACAGCAGACTTTCCAAAGAGCATGAAGAATATGGATCCATAGGTCTTTTTATATGAAATTAATGTAAAATGTATCCTAAAGACAAAAAAAACTCTTTTCTGCCCACTCTATCGAAGCCCTCCATTTGCATATATAAAAATGTCTCCATGTTTAGGTCACAATACGTGCTATACTACCATTCAGAATTGCAATGTTTCATACCAGGTCTGCATAACTATAGATTCTTCATCATGCATACATACATGCACGTATCCAGGGTTGTTAAGGACTACAAAGGGTGCAGAGAGAGAGAGAGAGAGAGAGATCAGAAAAGCACCCTCCCTTCAAGGCACATTCTACTCTGTCCAGCACATTATTCATATGTACAAGAACGCAGCAGCCATGACAACCAATACATCAACAGGTCTCATGAGAACACTATGTATGCATGATCATACAGTCAAATGCCTGCACTTATAATGGTAGCATGTGCTATTCAACACCTTGTAATTAGGTCCTGCACACAATTCTTGCGCTGCAGAAACAGCCACACCATTCGAACCACCAGACATGCGCAAGCCAAGAAAAAACACGAAAACATACTAAAAAAAGAGGGGAGGAGCACAAAGAATCAAGACTTTATTAGACAAAAAGGAATGGCTTGTTGGCATCAAATATTACATCTCCTGTACACAACTCTTTCCTTAAAATGCACAATACAACCTAAAATCATGTTGCACAACCGTTTTTTATATTTTTTCTTGTGAAACAATTGACAAACAAATAAAATAGAAAAAAAACAAGAAAAAACCGTTCTCACAAAAAGAACACCAAGCAGCTGAAAAAAAATAGAGCTGGATATTTGAATATGATGAACTAAAAAAAAGGTGGACACCTGGCAATGTGAAGAAAATGCTCTTCTAGGAGGAGAAACAGCTAAAAAAGCACTGCATCTGTCCTCTTCATCTGAATACTCATCTGCACAAGGAGGCACAATTCATTCATCTTGAAAAGCCACTGAGGAAAGGATAACAAAGAGTTACATGTCTATCCTTGCCTCGGTTTTTATGATGCTCCTTCCATCCCCTATAGCAATTTGAAGGGGACTAATGCAAAAGTATAAAGTAAAATCAGAGATCAAAACAGATGAAGAGACAATTTATGCTTATTCTGCCTCCACTTAGGCAACTTGTAGAATGCTTCTTTTGTCATGCCAAACTTCTCCTTGAATTCTCCAGCAGACAAGTAGGTCTGCACGGATTATTGCACATGATAAGTAACAGAATGGGAAAAACTTACAATCACGTGAGCAAAACAGAAAGACTTTACCTCTCTTTTTGTCACATCAATATCAGTAACTGGGTCTGCTGATGGTATTTTTAGGCGCTCATAGGGGTAAACGGGAAGTCCTACTTCATCTTCTACCCCTTCCTTCACATCTTCCTGTATAGTAAGAGTTTTGATTCTGCTAGTCATAGAATTTGAGTTCTCTTTGGGATTAACCTCTGGTGAAGCAGCCTTTGGTGGTGTCACAGGACTTGCAGCTACGGGTCAAAGATAACAAGAATTGTAAATTAAAGAAGGAACCATTATAGTTTCAAAATCATTATCACATCTTCCTTTTGTGAAAGGCACACACCTTTAAAGGACCGAGTGATGATATTCTCTTTTTCGGGCTCAAAAGGAGTAAGAGCAGCAATCGCTGCTGATCTGGTGGGGGGTATCTTCACAGAGTCTGGCATCACTGACTTAGGATAAAGTTTTCTCACAACAGGAGGTGGAGTTGAAAGATTCCTGGCATTTGGATTCTCAAAAGCAGCAGCCAATGCATTGAAGGCAGGAGATTTGCCTCTCACACGAACTCGTTCTGGGCTGAAAGAGATGCTTCTTGAGCGCTGAGATTTGTCTGGAACACTAGATCTTCCTCCATATGATACTGGTGATCGCCTCTTCGGCTTCTGGTTATGGTATGATGTCAATTATGTATTAAAAACTGTTCTACCATTCCATCACATATAGGAAGGATACAAAAAGGAGAGGGTTCCAAGCAACAGTTGAAGGCATTCACATTGCTAACAGAGTGAATCAAAAGCCAAGCATATTGCAAATATGTATATGTGTGTGCACATGTGCTCAGACAGTGATGGGCAGCTAATCAAACCAAAAAGAAATGGGGAGAGAAAGCTTACATCCAGAGTTGGTGTGACTCCATTCTTCAAAATAGCAAGCTTCCTCTGGAATGAACTCCCATGCATCTGCAATAGAAGCAATGCATCATCCACCAACAAATACTCGTAAAAATATCACTGGCCAATAAAGGCCTACAAGCAAATAAAAGAGACTGAACGAAGCATAGTAAACCCATTTACCTACCATTGACTTTGCAGACTCCCAATTGAAGAAACGTGTGAAAAAGGATGGCTCACTGCCTTCCACAATAATAAAGATTGGAGTCTGAGGAGATAATTTTTCAAGTAGAAAATCTTGTTCCACAAATTTCTGTAGGAAAAAAATAGAGATACTTTAAACGGTTGAACAAGTTTTGCAGCAAAAAATCTCATAACAGAAATTTCGGTCGAAAAGACCAAGCTTAACAAGGAGATGTCTAAAATGCTTGATTTTGTACATCACACAAAAATGCTGAAGCAAGCAAGGCTACCTCTCCTATACTTAGTGCCTGCATTTTACTCTTGGAATCCACTTGCTGACCAACCCAAACAAAGATGTTGGAGTGACAGTCCAAAATGAATATATCTTCAGTCATCAAATCATCTTGGTTGAAATTAAATATCTCTGTAACCTGCATCAGAAATTACATTATAGCTAGAATGAGTGAATAGTTCACTTGAACTAGAGTATCTGACAAAACAAGGAAATGAATGACTAATTTTTTTGTAGCAATTGGATTTTACAAAAAAAATACCAGCTGGAATAGGAGAGACCAAGGAGGTTTTGTCACAAACCTTTAAATTTCCTGTGTAACAGTGCAAGCAACATCATCCATGTTCCCATCATAGATCAGGTGTATCAGAATCGCCAAGATGAAGTATAACAGACAAACATTAAATAGGAGATCAAAATAGCAAAACATCTATTTAAGAATTAAAATTTTATGTTATACCTTTTGAAAAATGGCAAGAAAACAAGTGAGGATCACTTTCAGCATCCTTTGCTATCTTCTGGCTACGGTATTCACTTTTTCCCCCAAGCAAGTTCCAAAACTGTTCAGACTCTGAACCTTCCTTTTGTGGCTTGGACTGAATATTTGGCTGTAGGCAAGTTTCAACAATAATGGCCACCTTTCAGGTACAAAACACTATAAAGGTACAGATATTTATGAAAACCATCAAATATGTAAACAATATTGCAAAAAAATCTGAGATGAGGAGAAAAATAGTGCTTAAAAGATGACTAAAATATCCAAAGAACATTTCCTTTTACTAAGCAAATTCGGCAACCCTTGTTAATATATATATATATATATATATATATATATATATATATATATATATATATATATATATATATTATTTCTCTGTTATCTTTTGTAATGCCCACTAGGGACAATTTAGTCTTTTTCTTATTATGTAAATAGACATGTCCACTAGGGACATTTTTTGCCTTTTTTTTATTTTTTTCTTTCTTTTGTTTTTTTCATTTGTGAAGGGGCAAGAGGGTTCAACCCATGGAGTTGTTGGGACCCTCCCCCAACGGTGACATTTTGTGACCGTTGGGGAGCTCCCAACGATTCTTTGGGAGCCCCCCTTGGTCCCATAAAGTGTATAAAAGGGGCTTTTGCCCCTCTTCTCTACAATGCTTTTTCATAGCATTTCAATAGATGAATTTTTATATTTCAAGCTCTCTCTCTCACATTGTGTGTGTTGTTAAAATGTATCATTCAATCTTTGTAATCTTATATATATTTTATATATATAAAGGATGATACATATACATATATGGTATATATGCATATGTATTTTCCTAATTATATATATATATATATAATATATTTCTCTATTGTTAGGCATAGGGGTAGTTTAGTCATTTCTTCTTTTTATGCATATTCCATTTGGAATGTGTTTGTAATTTTATTTTTATTTTTATTTTTTTATTTTTTCAATTTTGTGGTTTGCGCCACCTAGGGAGGCTCCCCAAAGAGTCGTTGGGGAGCCCCCAACGGTCACAATGTGACCGTTGGGGGCTCCCAATGACTCCTTTGGGAGCCCCCTATGTGGCTCCTCTCTTGTGTTATAAATAGGGGTCTCCCCCTTGTAATTCATTCACTCCTTTGGAGGAGCTTTTGCTCCATGTAATGGCTGTTACACCCTTCCTCTCTTCAATAATATTAACTTATGCCTTATAGGCATTTTTGCCCCTTTGTGGGTTTATGTGTTAGCACATTATGTGCTTGTGTTTTCCCCTTTAGTGGGTATATTCGCACTTCATGTGCATGTGTATTGGTTCATTATTGAACCTAATATATTCAAAGTCGTTTCCTTACATGGTATCAGAGCAAGGTTGGGATCAAGTTGCTCTTTGTTGCATTGGGAAGCGTGCTATTCAAGAAATTTTAAAGAAGAATGGTGAAGTTCTCGTTTCTCTCTTTTGCTCCTTAAAATTATTTGGTATGCATTATATTTTTTTAAGTATTATGCATTATGAAGAATTAGATATGTTTTTGCATGTGTTTCTCTCTTTTGCTTCTTAAAATATTTTGTATGCATTATATTTCTTTAAATATTGAGCATTATACAGAATTAGATATGTTTTTTTGCATATATGTTCTCCTTGTCATTATGAGTTTGGATTCTTAACAATTCCATTGAACTTTTTATATTATTCTCTTTCGTATGTCTTTTCTTGAAAAATAAGTTTTTTAAAGAAAGTTATGTTAGAAGTAAAATGTTTGTGAGAGATGTAGCATTGCTCACATACTCACATCATAATTATTTCATATTAAAGGTATGTGTTTACCCTCTAAAATGTCCTATATGAGGTTTTTTCATAATAACATGTGTCTTTGAAAAATGATGTTTTATTTTCCTACCTAATGAGTTCTTTTTCATACGAGCAATATTTGATTAAGAAGGCATTTTTATAATATCGGTTGAATTAAGTCTTAAAAATGATCTCATAAAATATGGTTATTCTCTTTTCATTCTTCAATTCAATTTCAAGAATATGTTTTATTATAAGATTTTTGGTCTTCATTAATGTTGCATACTTATTACATATGTTTTAAATATTTCATGTTGTGTTTATTTAAAACATATTCATGCCATTGGTTATAATCTATTAAGTCATATAATATTATGAATTTTTGTTTATAGATTTATGCCATAACGCAATCCTAGTATTCTCTTTGGGATTTTCTCCACTTTAATAGTTTTCCCTCTTCCTTTCGTATGTACCCTCATTTGAGAATTTTGTTTGTTGGATCTCTCTTTGAGAGGCCTTTTGATCCTTGTGAATCTTCTTATGAGTATATACTCTTTGAGAAGATTTCATGATTGTTATAAGCTTCTTTTTAATATTGGTTTTTTATGAGATTTTTTAAATATTACCATCTTTGTGAAAGCTCGAGAGTCTAAGCAGTTGCTCCTTTTATAAAATACATGCACTATTGCATGTTTGCTATTATTATGTTTTTTGCGTATTTTGTTTAAGAGTGTCTTCGTACACTTCTTTTATAAAGTATTCATGCTTGTATGTGTATTATCTATTCATAGACATTTTCACATGGTACTCTCTTTTAAATAAAGAGATGATATATATTGCCTTCCTTAGGGCTTGTTTTTGTCCCTTAGTGGACTTGTGAGATTGTTTCTTTTATCATTATAAGTGCTTCCGCAATATCTTGTTACATGTTGTCCTAAATTTGCTCATTTAAGATTATTGCCATTCTACATCTTGGTATGCATATAATTGCAATTTATAAAAGCTTGATTTGATTCTTGGATTATTCTAAATCCGTCCTCACACATGACATTGCTTAAATATTTCATGTTGTGTTTATTAAGTCTTTTGATAATGATCATGATTGAACATAATTTCGTATTTATGCAAAATTATTATAAGGTATATTGTTGTTATTAATTATGTTGGACCTTTGAATCGGCCATCTTTGTAAAATCACATATTTGGAAAATGATTTCCCTAAGTGTTCATTGCCTTTTATGACATTTATTTTTATCCATCACAAGTTATATGATGCATCAATCCTTTTTGTATGGCCTTATTGTTATATTAGAGATGATTGTTGAGGTGAGTTAAGGGCACCTTGTGTTATGTCATTTTAGATTGTCTAATTACCATATTAAAGATGGTTGTTGAGGTGAGTTATGGGCACCTTGGGACTCTAGAATGATTTGTTATATGATCTCTAATTATGAGTGTGTCACTCGTTTTCTTTTGGCCATTGATCTTATGGATGCTCTTATTTATATATAAATGTGATGTATATATGGTGTCTTGGAACCTTAAATGTTTTAAGGTATATTTTCAAGGGTGTTGGAGATTATTGCCCAACCTTTTGTTGCTTATGAATCTTATGAGTGCATTTGCACATTTGTGATTTCGTGTTTTGTGCTTTTGTGCACAAGTGTTCCAAGTGTTCTTGGTGTGTGTATGTTCTTACATTTATATCGTTTCATCGATTATAGTATCTTGTTAAAGATACTTTTACATGCTTTTGTGAACAAGTGTTCCAAGTGTTCTTGTTGTGCGTATGTGCACATATTTATTTTCAAAATATTGTCCAAGGTTTTATTTATATGTTTGTCATTACAAGTTTTATTGCCTCAAAAGTCTTCTCCTCTTAGACCTCTTATCTAAGTGTCATCATATGTAGACAAGACATATTATTACACCAATGTGTGTTGGTAGCCCTTTGTTGGCTTTGTTCTCTTGGTCTAGTAGCTGAACACACTTGTCTTGAGTGTTATTATATGTAGACAAGGCACATTGATTCACACCATGGTGTGTGATTTTAGTCCATGTTGGCATTTGTGTCCTTGTTCTAGTCGCTGAGATGTATGCCTATGGTTGGCTTCTTTCACTCATTTCAAGTGTCATTTTATGTAGACAAGAGATGTATTGTGTTTTAGCCCATGGTTGACTTGATACTCTTGTTCTAGTAGCTGAACATACTTGGTCTTGAGTGTATTTTTACGTAGATAAGAGATGCTTTTGGTCCATGTTGGCGTGTATTCTCTTGTTCTTATCGTTGATGCACTCATTTCAAGTATTATTACATGTAGACAAGAGGTTCTTTTACACACCGTTGTGTGTGTCCTTGGCCTTTAATGACATTATATTTATGTTCTTGATCTAGTAGCTTATACACTTGATTTGTGGGTTTTGGAGGACTAATGAGGTAGTTGCTTATAATGGATGAATTATTGTTGAAATTTGTAAAATTTCATTCATATTTTGTCTTTTAAAAATACATGTGAATCATATCATTAATATGCATATTTTAAAATCAAATTGATTTTTTGGTCACCTTTTATATTTGATATGCAAAATGAGTTTTTGTAATTGCAAACATTTGTGTAAAGTTCTCTACTCAAATAACTCTCATTATTTTGCCTCTTAAGTGGACTTAAAACCTTTTGAACTCTAGTGTTTTATACACTCTTTTGAGCATTTCCCTTTTGAAATCGCTTTCAAAGGACTTGCTAAAATCAATAACACTTGTCTTTCTATCTTATCGGCTCATATAATATTACTTGACTAAAGTATGATTGGAGCATGATCATTAATGACTCTTTTAGGTGTTGATTCATTTCATGATATTATATGGATATGCTCATTATGGCCTTTTGGCCCTCATTCAATAAATTATGTGCAACTTATGCCTCTTCGTAGGCTTCTTGTGGTATCCCTTGTGGACCATTATGTTATTCCTCGTTATGAGGTTATGTTTGTCCAATGTTGAACTTTATGAATGCATTATGCATTTTTGTAATTTGTTTCCGCTCCCTCTTCAACATGGTATATGATTATGAAAAATTGGTTTTCTAAAATCACTTTGCATACATAAGTAATTATCTTGTTCCATCAAATCCTGTGATGAATTATGCATAGAATATCTTTTTGCACCATTACTTTTGGATGAATTATATGATATGATTTTTTGGTTAATTCATCTTATTTGGAATATTTCACTTGATTAAAGTGCAAAAATATTTTTTACTTGGACCTCTTCTTGATTTGTTCCACAGGATCTTGAAGATGAGAGGAAAAGAAGTACCTTGGATAGATCATGAAAGATGCTCATCGTTAAAGACATTGGAGGAAGACATTTGCAAATTTCAATTGCATTCGGACTGAAGGCTCTTGAAGCCTTGAAAGTCTTCCTCTTGCATTCTTCAATCTTTTCGTTCCCCCACGCAAAGTTTGAGGGGGGGTGTTAAAATGTATCATTCAATCTTTGTAATCTTATATATATTTTATATATATATAAGATGATACATATACATATATGGTATATATGCATATGTATCTTCCTAATTATATATATAAAATATATATTTCTCTATTATTAGGCATAGGGGTAGTTTAGTCGTTTCCCCTTTTTACGCATATTCCATTTGGAATGTGTTTGTAATTTTATTTTTATTTTTATTTTTTTCTTTTTTATTTTTTCATTTTTGTGGTTTGCGCCACCTAGGGAGGCTCCCCAAAGAGTCGTTGGGGAGCCCCCAACGGTCACAAATGTGACCGTTGGGGGCTCCCAACGATTCCTTTGGGAGCCCCCTATGTGGCTCCTCTCTTGTGTTATAAATAGGGGTCTCCCCCTTGAAATTCATTCACTCCTTTGGAGGAGCTTTTGCTCCATGTAATGGGTGTTACACCCTTCCTCTCTTCAATAATATTAACTTATGCCTTATAGGCATTTTTGCCCCTTCGTGGGTTTATGTGTTAGCACATTATGTGTTTGTGTTTTCCCCTTTAGTGGGTATATTCGCACTTCATGTGCATGTGTATTGGTTCATTATTGAACCTAATATATTCAAAGTTGTTTCCTTACATGTGTTTGGTGCCTAGCCCTTTGTGGCTTCTTGTTTATGTGTTTGTGCATTCATTATAATCACTTTGTGACATTGTTCTTTGCACTAGTGTTTCATTACATGGTGTCAGAGCCCCTAGGTGATTGAGCACTTTTGGGACTCTCTTTTATTTTATTTTATTTTATTTTATTTTGTGCTTGTATTTTGCACACTTGTTATCCTCTTTTCTTCCTCTCTTTCATGATGGCTGACAAAGATACAAAATTGATCTCTCATTCAAATTGAATGGAACTATAGAATGTGGTAGCCGCTATGAAAAATAACCTCAAAGGTAAGAAACTTTGGGGATTTGTATGTGGTGATTTTGGAACCTCAACTAAAGCTCACCAAGAAGGAAGGAAATGAGGAAAAAGCCTTGAATGAAGAAGAAAAAGCCAAGGCCATTGATGAATACCAATCCAAAGTTGAAGATTGGGAAAGTAACCATGTCAAAATATTGGCATGGTCCATGAACAACGTGGAGCTAAAAATTTGTGTTAATCTAGCCAAATTCAAGAAGGAAAATGAAGCATGGTTCTTCTACACAAAGAGATTTTGCTAGACATTTCTTTTTGAAAGAAAAAGTGAGAGCAACCAAGCAAAGAGATATGAGTATTAGAGATTACTATAGCATTTTATCTCCTCTATGAGATAAACTTGCTCTCCTTGAACCCCAATGGGAAGGAAGTGTTATTACAAATAGAGAGAGAGAGAGAAAGATTATTTCAATTTATTCATGGGCTTAGGCCCGAATTTAAACAACTACGAGGATCCCTACTTCATAGGGCTTTAACTCCTCTTAGTGAATTTTTTTCCGATCTATGCCAAGAAGAAATACACTTGGCTCTAAAAAAGGATATTGATGAAGTACATGTGGTATCTAAACCGGGTGATAATATGAGAATATATAAGCCTTCTCACTTTTGAAAAAATAATTATAACAACAATGGTGGTGAAAGAAAATTTGTGTCATCATTGTAATGAACTGAGACATCTTAGACCCGATTGTCCTAAGAGAAAAGTGGCTTCCGTTGGAGAGAACTCAAGCAACTAAAATGTGTTAAGACTAGTCAACTATTAGTTAGTTTCAAGTGTTTTATCTTTAAAGTTATTTTGTATTCTTAAAAGATGGTTCTTTAGAATATTACAAATAATGAGGGACCTCTTTATAATTTGTTTATTAGGTTAAACCTCTATTTAAACAAGAGGGGTTTAGCCCTAAAAGGTGATTACGATTTTTTCCCTCTCGGCTGCTCTCTCTCTCTCTCTCTCTCGGTTCCTGTGCAGTATTGGATTTCTCCACATGGTATCAGAGCTGAAGGTTGTGGGAGCGTAAACCAGAGTTCGATCTGCGCCAAAAAAAAAAGAAAAAAGGAAAAAGGTGCGTGCTCTACCTTCTTTAATTTGGGTGGCATAGATCTGATAACAGATCTATTGTCTGACAAGAGTCAAGACATAGATCTGTAATCAGATCCATAGAACTCGGCAACATCGCAGTCATCTGGACTGTATATCGTCAATCGTGATGCCTTCATGAGCTGTGATTTTATCAACTGGACCTGGATTCAACCGTGAATCTGAAGCAAATCTTATATTGTTAATCCTGAATCTAGATGAGAAAAGGAATTTCTGATTATTATGTTGGAACACTTCGATCGATCTGGGGTTGCCGTGAATGGAGTATCGCATGTTTCGTTATTTTTTTTTAATCATGTACCGTGAGCAGTCTTCATCGAAACGGTGTTGCCGTGAATAGAGTATCGCATGTTTTAATGTTCTATTTGTCGTGAATCCTGTACCGTGAGCAATCGGCATTGGAACTGAGCTTCTAACGGAGCTGTGATTAAATACACAGATTTTTTTTTGTCGTGATCAGAGATGACGTAGAGGGTGTTTGTTGGTTGCTCCTGTAGAGGTGGTTGGAATGGTTCAGATCTGATCTCAGATATGATGTAGTGTTTCTTCAAAATATCGTGGGGTGTCGTAGCTTATGCAGTGTGTCGAACTTACTGTGGGTTCGTAACATATTCAGATTCAATCTGATAAGTTTTTTTTTTAAAAAAATTTTGGTGGTCGTACAGTGCAGCAGTGTTATCATTTCCTGCATAAGCTTTCTTCATTGTGGTTAAAGCTCAGAAGGCTGATTCTAAGACTGAATCTATTGGGGAATATAAGGCGTTTGCGAATCCTTTTTCTTATGGGTCTTCGGTGAAATTAAATGAAACTAACTATGTCAGGTGGTCTCGAACCTTTATGATGTCGGTATCTAGACATCGTAGAAAGCATATTTTGCTAGAAATTGAACCGAGTGATAAAGTGGGAAAATATGTTACTTGGGATGAAGATAATGACAATGTTATGTCATGGATCATGAACAGTATTGAACCTCATATTGCAGACGGTCTAATCTATTATAATACAGCTAAACAGATGTGGGATAATCTTCGAGATACTTACTCTCAAGAAACAAATGTGAGCCGTATTCTGCAAGTGGAACAAGAAATATATAATTTGCAGCAGGGAGATCAGACATTGGCCCAGTACTATGCATCTGTTAAAGCTGCCTTTGAAAGGCTTAATGCTCACAGGCCTTTGTGTTGTTCAAAGCATAAGGATTATCAAGAACAGACTATGGTTGCTCGGTTCCTCACAGAGCTATCTTCCGAATTCTTGGTTGCTAAAGTCCAAATGTTAACTGGATCTGATGTAGCTGATGCATACAATCGCTTGAGCAGACTTGTTTTTTCTCTCCCACAATCTCATCCTATATCCTAGACATCTGCCTTAGCTGTTCATTCTGGTTATGGTCGTGAAAATACTCTGAACATTAGAGGACGTGGTCGTGGAAGAGGTGTGGGAGGTAGAGGTAAACTTCAATGCACATTTTGTGGAAAATCCGTGCACTTAGAAGACCTTTGCTAGGATAAACATGGACGGACTGCCTTTCCTGCATCGAGGCCTAATGTTCCAAAAGCTAATGTTACAAAACTAGAGGTAGCAAATGCAAATGAAGCCTCGTCTCCCAGTGACTGCATTTCCCTGAGTCGTGCTGAATATGAAGAACTGGTAGCTCTTCATCCTTTAAGCTCCTCCTCTCCTGTAGTCGGTGTGGCCTATGCAACAGGGAACCATCTTCATCTCAATGATAGTAAGTGGATTATTGACTCAGGTGCATCCATACATCTATGTAGAAATTCTCATTATTTTTCAGATCTAAAGGATATTACTACTCATCGAGGAGTCTCATTAGCAGATGGGAACCCTTCTCCGGTAGTTGGTCAGGAAAATGTTTCTATATTTTCTTCCTTGCATTTGAAAGATGGACTTCATGCTCCCTCATTTCCTCAAAGTTTACTTTCAGTGAGTTGTCTTACAAAAGAGCTAAACTGTAGAGTGATATTTGATCATGTTGGTTGTCATTTTCAGGATTTGCTAACGGGGAAGAAGATTGGTGGAGGCTCTGAAGAAAATGGAGTCTACTACTTACATCATCCAGTAGGGAACAATTTTGTTGCAGTCGACTATTCCTCTAGTCTTGTTCAGTGGCATCGTCGTCTTGGTCATCCGTCATTGTCTTCGTCATGTCATTTCTCAAATTCCGTCTACTACTTCATTTCAGTGTGAAGCATGTCAGTTGGGCAAGCATCATCGGAGTTCGTTCCCTTCTAGTCAGAGTCAATCCAGTCATAAGGTCTTTGAACTTCTTCATGCGGATGTATGGGGTCCTAGTAAGATTCCTACTAGGACTCAATGTCGATATTATCTTGTTATTGTTATGATTTCTCTAAGTTGTCTTGGGTATTCCTAATAAAAGAAAGATTTGAAGTTCCTAGTATTATTAAGTCATTGATTCTTGAAATAAAAACTCAGTTTGAATCTGTTGTTAAGATTATCCACACTGATAATGCGCTTGAGTTCAAAACAAAAGCTTTGTTGCAATTTTATCAAGACCATGGCATTCAACCTCAAACCTCTTGTACCTATACTTCCCAACAAAATGGGGTGGCTAAATGAAAACACAGTCATCTTTTGATGTAGCACGTACCCTTATGATTCAATCCAATGTTCCTGCTTCCTATTGGGGTGATGCTGTTATCACAGCCTGTTATCTGATCAACCGTATGCCTTCATCATCCGTGGAAGACAAAATTCTTTTGCACATCCTGAATCCCAATGCTCCGGTTTTCTCTTTCTCGCCCAAAGTTTTTGGGTGTATTTGCTTTGTGCATAAACTTGGACCTAACCGTGATAAATTAGCAGCCCAAGCAATTAAATGTATTTTTATACGTTATCCAAAGAACCAAAAGGGCTATCGATGTTATGACCCTATTTCTCATCGGGAGTATGTCAGTGTGGATGTATCTTTCCTGGAGTCCATTCCATATTATTCTCATACTGGATCTCAGATGCAAGTTGATCTAAATGACTCATTTCCCCTTCTTGTTTCTCCTTTCCCTTTGGAATCTGTACCTCCATTACCAGGTTCCACTCTACCTTCCTCACGGTTTGACAACCCCCCATTGGTATATGTGTGTAGAGCTCCACCTCCTCCTGAGCCCTCTCCTTCTTCTTCTCTTGAGGTAAGTATTCTTGATGACAGTGATCCTCATGTTGATGATAACAGACCAATAGCTCTACGTAAGGGGACGCGACAATGTACCTTATATCCTATATCTCATTTTGTATCCGATGCCAGAATTGGAAGTCAAATGAAAGCTTTTATTTTCGCCTTATCTGTTGAAACTATTCCTTTGAACTATCAACAAGCAGAGCTTGATAGTAGATGGAAGCAGGCAATGCAAGAGGAAATGGATGCCTTATTGTCTTAACACACGTGGGACCTGGTTAATCCCCCAGTGGATGCAGACATTGTTGGATGTAAATGGGTATATACCATTAAGTACCACTCAGATGGTTCTATTGAAAGATACAAGGTCAGATTAGTAGCAAAAGGTTATACTCAGACATATAGTGTTGATTTCTTTGAAACTTTCTCTCTTATCGCACGAATGGGTACCATCCGTCTAGTTCTCTCTGTAGTTGTTCACCATGGATGGTGTCTGTGTCAACTAGATATGAAAAATGCATTTCTATATGGGGATCTGTCAGAAATAGTATACATGCAACAACCTCCAGGGTTTGAGGTTGAGGGGGAGTGTCAGAAGGTATGCAGGTTAAAGAAAGCGATATATGGTCTGAAACAAAGTCCTCGTGCATGGTTTCAAAAGTTGTTTGACGTGATGTCAAAGTTTGGCTTTAAGTAGTCAGCGTCAGATCACACATTATTTATCAAGAAAACTAACTCAGGTCTAGTTGTTATGGTGGTATATGTGGATGACATCATCCTTACAGGAGATGATATGAACGATATTGCAGCTACAAAGGCTCATCTTCAAAAGCATTTTGTTACAAAAGATCTTGGTCCTCTTAGATACTTTCTGGGTATAGAAGCTGCCAGAAACAGTGAAGGCTTGGTTCTGTCTCAACGTAAGTATGTTCTTGATTTATTAAAAGAAACAAGAATGTTGGGAGCCAAACCAACAAATATTCTCATGGATCACAAAGTTCAGTTGTTGGAAGAAGGGTCGAAACCTGTGGATAGCAAAAGTTATCGCTCATTAGTAGGGAAGCTACTATATGTGACTGTGACTACACCAGATATTGCTTTAGCAGTAAGCAAGATTAGCCAATTTATGGAAAATCCAAATGAAGTACACTGGAATGCTGCAATGATGATTCTCAGGTACTTAAATCTTCCCCTCAAAAAGGGTTATTATTCAAGAAAGGGGGAATCCTGGAGATAGTCGCCTACTCTGATGCTGATTATGTTGGATCTGTTAAGGATAGGAAATCTACCACTGGATTTTGTGTGTTTATGGGAGGCAATTTAATTTCATGGAGAAGTAAGAAACAAACCGTAGTTGCTAGGTCGAGTGTCGAATCAGAATATAGGGTTATAGCCCAAACAAGAGCTAAATTGATGTGGGTTCGAAATGTATTAAATGATCTTCAAGTGAAGGTCTTATCTCCTATGGTGATGATGTGTGATAACAAGGCTGCTACGTATATAGCAAATAATCATGTGTTTCATGAGAGCACAAAACATATTGAAGTTGACTGCCACTATGTAAGAGATATGGTTCAAGCTGGACATATCTCTACCAAGCATATGAACTCGAAGGATCAAGTTGCAGATATGTTTACAAAGCCTCTTGCTAGGCCCAGTTTCTCAAAATGTTGCAGCAAGCTGAAAATGATCGATATATATGCTCCAGCTTGAGGTGGAGTGTTAAGACTAGTCGACTATTAGTTAGTTTCAAGTGTTTTATCTTTAAAGTTATTCTTTATTCTTAAAAGATGGTTCTTTAGAATATTACAAATAATGAGGGACCTCTTTGTAATTTGTTTATTAGGCTAAACCTCTATTTAAACAAGAGGTGTTTAGCCCTAAAAGGTGATTACGATTTTTTCCCTCTCAGTTGCTCTCTCTTCCTCTCTCTCTCTCTCTCTCTCTTTCTCTTTCTCTCTCTCTCTCGGTTCCTGTGCAATATTGGGTTTCTCCACAAAATGGAGATAAAAAAAAGAGATGGAGATATCAAGGACTCTATTGCACAACTTATGGAAGCATTTTAATAATTTGTAAGGAACAACTCTTTCAGACCTACTTCAAGTGCCACGCTTTCATCAACTCCTGGTATGTCTTCTTGGATTCTTGATTTGAGTGCTTCATTTGATATTATTCGCTTTTATCCAAACCAAATACAAATTCTTTTAAATCTTTTGTTCCTAAGGCCGATGGTACATCTTTGAATATAAGGGAATAAAAACTCTTGAAACCACATTATGCACTGACAAAAAATTCTTTGTTCCAAAAATTAAAATTATTTCAAAACTTAACTTAAACCATTTTTCGGTTTTTCAAATATCTGATATTGATTGTAGTCTCTTTTTCATCATAAAATTGCTATGTGCAAGATTTCCGGTCCAGGAAGCAGATTAAGTAAAGCCATAGAAGAGAAGACCTATACTATATGAATTTTTTGTCATTACCATTTAAGTCTTTTTGCAATCATGTTCAAACAAAAGATGTTGCCACTCGGCACAAAAGACTTGGTCGTCCTAGTATCTCTAAAATGTATTTCTTCCCTCTTTTTGAGAAATTTTGTAAAAGGAATTTACATGCAATGATTATATCCTTGAAAAAATGCATTCTCTTTTCAATATAGCAACTTTATTTTGAAAGGACCTTTTGAGCTGGTGCATTCGAATGTATGGGGATCGGCACCTATCATGTCTAAAGGAGGATATTCATAAATATGTTGTATTTATTGATGATTTCACTAGATATACTTGTGTTTACTTTCTCAAAAACAAATCTGATGTTTTTTCTACTTTCAAAGAATTTCTTATTCTTATTCAAAATCAATTTCAACATAATATAGTTATCTTTAGATCCGACTGCAGAGGGAATACATGTCAAAAGAATTTCAAAATTATCTTAAACAAAATGACATTATCAGTAAGGATCTTGTCCCAAAACTTCACAACAAGATGGCCTTGCCAAAAGAAAGTATAGGCATCTTATTAAAACCACAAAAACTCTTCTCATCTCTAAAAAAGTTTCAAAAAAAAATTAGGCTGAAGCCGCTCTTTCTGCAATATATCTTATAAATAGGATGTCATCCTCATCTTTAAAAAATGTTTCTCCCTTTGAAAAATTGTTTAAAATATCTCCACATTTCCAAAGATAGAGAATCTTTAGTTGTAAATGTTTTGTTCTTTTTTAAGAACAAGACAAACTCTCACCAAAGGTTCTTGAATGTGCATTTATTGGTTATGGTAAAAATAAAAAAGGATATAGGTGTTATAATGTTAAAAACAACAAACTTTATGTTTCAAGAAATATGACTTTTCTTAAGGATCAAAATGGATTTGAACATCAAAAACCCAAGGAAGATGTTGATTATTCCTTTTTATTTGACTTACTTCCTAGAGATGACTCTAAAAAATCTAATGATACAATTTGGGTTAGTAAGATTATTTGTGATAATGAGAATGCTTGTGATAACCATTCTCATCAAAGAGATGATTCTCCTAATGAGAATCCTAATGATATTCATGTATATACTCGACATGAGGGAAATGAGCATCAAAATGCTTTTGACATATATTCACAAAATCTCCCTTTAAATGATCAAGTTGAATAATCCTTACCTCAACGATCCTCTAGGAGCATTAGACCTCAAAAAATTGTATCATATGATTCATTTTCCTCAAATTATAGATCTTGTCTAATGATGATCCATCCCTATCACAAGCCTTCCAACTTTGAAGAAGCTAGGCAACACTCCCATTGGATAGATGATATGCACCTAGAATTAGAAACACTCAATAAGGCTGACAATTGAAAAATTATAACTATCCCTTTAGGTAAAAAGACTATTGGTTGTAGTGGGTTTATAAAGTAAAGACTAAAAGTGATGGATCATTAGAAAGATATAAAGCTAGGTTAGTTGCTAAGGGATATGCACAAAAATAATGAAATGATTATGAAGAAACGTTTGTTCCAGATACAAGGATGACAAGTGTTAGAACTCTAACAACCATAGCATCAATCAAACAATGGCTTATCTACCAACTAGATGTCAAGAACGCATTTTTAAATGGAGATCTTTGTAAAAAAAAGTCTATATGAATCCTCCACCGGGTCTTGAAATTGAAAAAGGAAAAACACTTAAGCTTAATAAAGCTCTTTATGGTCTTAAGCAATGTTACTAAAAACACACCTCAAGGCGCAAAAAGCGTGCCTCGCCTCAAGGCGAGGAGCTTTAAGCCTTGAGGCGCACATATAAAGCATAAAAGCCCCGAGGCGTGCGCCTTATAAGCCTTGAGGCGCACGTACAAAGCACAAAAGCCCTGAAGCGTGCGCCTTATACGCCTTGAGGCGCACGCCTCGAGGCAAGGCGTGCCTCACGCTGAGGCGTACACGCCTTAAGTTTTCATGGTCAAATGAGGGTCAAAGCCCTCATTTGACCACAAAATAGGGTTTCGGCTAGGTTAAAAAGCAATTTTAACCTAGTTCCTCCATGCACGCTCTCCCTCTCCTCTCCCACTCGCTTTCCCTCTCTTTATGCTCCTCCTTCGCCACCGTCGCCCATGTCACCACCACTTCCACAAGAGCATCCAAAGGCCCCTTTATTTGCTGTGGGCACAAGCATTGGTGCCAATGTTATGGTATTTTTCCAATTTTTATATTCTTAATCTGAAGCTTTTGAAAATCAGTTATAATGTTGGTAATTCAAACATTGTCATGGCCTCTTTTATTCCTTAAATTCAACACCACCTTTGCTCACTCCTCTCTAATCTTTGTCGTGTAAAGAAAGAATACCATTTCATTAAATAGCTAAAGCAGCTGAGAGGTATGGCATTCTCATGAAGTCAAAATCTGAATAGTGGATGTCAACTTTACCACAATATGAACTGATCGTGACCATTCCTTGCAGTAATTTATACTGACATGTGTATGGTTCCTCATACTGAAAAAGGTTAAATCAACCTTCTGTTTTCGTCATGGTTGTGCTTCCAATCAAGAATACTTGAATATGAGTATCTTCTGATCCATTCACCCTTCTTTTTCCTTTCTTTCTGGTATCAAGTCACGCAGAAGGTAGGCATTGGTTTGCTTGCAGAGTTTGAAAAATCATTTTTTTCTCGTCTTTATTTCTCTTTTATACCACATTTTCCTTGTCTATTGTTGGAACATGTTTGTGCTTTTATGATTGATTCTTGGCTTCATTTCCTAGTTCCACTTTCTATTACTCTGTTTCAGAGCATTTTTTATTTATTTATAATTTTAGATATTTTTTATAGTTTTTTTAAGTTAAAAAAAATTGAGGCTTACACTTTACGCCTCGCCTCAGATTTTGGTGGAGCGCCTCACTACGCCTCAACGCTTTTCACAACACTGGTCTTAAGCAAGCTCCAAAAGCTTGGTACGACCGCTTCAGTAAAGTTGTTCTTGATAGTGGATTTACTTATTGTTATACTGACACAGTTCATTTCGTTAAGAATGCAAAGGACCATATAACTATCTTACTTTTGTATGTTGATGATATGATCATCACTAGGAATGATAAAAGGAACATTGAGTCTATTAAAAATATTCTTAAAAACAATTTTGATATGTCTAACCTTGGATTTCTAAGATATTTTTTAAGGATTGATGTAGCATATTTTCCTTCAGGGATATGTTCTTTATCAAATGAAGCTTGCATCAGATATTATAGCTAAGACCGGCTTGACTGTTGAAAAGAAAGTTGAGACTCCATAAGTAATCAATGTTAAGATAAGAGCCAATGATGGACCTTCTTTAGAAGATCTCACTCTTTATCGTCAATCAATTGGATCTCTAACATATTTGTCTTTTACGAGACTAGACATTACTCATGTTGTACACAATGTAAGTTTGTTCCAGAATGCTCCTACTACTATTCACATGGTAGCTGTCATGTGAATTGTCAGAAATCTGAAGGAAAATATAACAAAAGGGTTATTCTTATCATCTTCTTCATCTCCAAATTTAATTGCCTATACTGACTCTGATTGGGGTGGAAACCCTAATGATCGTATTTCTATCATAGATTATTATGTTTTGCTTGGAGAATCATTAATTTCTTGGATATGTAAAAAGCAACAGAAGGTTTCTCTATCTTCTATAGAAGCCGAGTATAGGGTGATCGCCACCACTACAACTAAACTAGTTTGGTTAAGAAATTTGCTCTAAGACATGGGAGTTGCCATCTATATTCCTTCGAAATTATGTTGCGACAGCAAAAGTGCCATCTACATTGTTAGCAATCATACATTTCATGAACGAACAAAGCACAATGAGATGGACTGTCATTATATTCGAGATGCGTTTCTGCGGGGCACTATTGAACTTCCATACGTCACTTCAGAATACCAGCTTGTGGATTTCTTTACCAAAGCTTTACCGTCCCTTAGATTCTTTTTTCTTCTAAGCAAACTTTTGGTGATCTCATTGTCAGTTTCAGGGGCTGTTAATATATACATATATAGATAGATAGATAGATATATATATTCTCTATTATCTTTTGTAATGCCCACTAGGGGCAATTTAGTCTTTTTCTTATTATGTAAATAGACATGTCCACAAGGGACATTTTGCCTTTTTTATTTTGTTATTTTTCATTTGTGAAGGGGCAAGAGGGTCCAACCCATAGAGTCATTGGGACCCTCCCCAACGATCACAAATGTGACCGTTGGGGAGCTCCCAACGACTCTATGGGAACCCCCCTTGGTCCCATAAAGTGTACAAAAGGGGCTTTTGCCCCCACTTCTTTACAAATACTTTTTCATAGCATTTCAATAGATGATTTTTTATATTTCAAGCTCTCTCTCACATCGTGTGTGTTTGGTGCCTAGCCCTTTGTGATTGTATTTTGCCCATTAGTGGCTTCTTGTTTATGTGTTTGTGCATTCGTTATAGTCACTTTGTGACATTGTTCTTTGCACTAGTGCTTCATTACAACCCTAAATGTGTTTTAAATGGGCTATGTTATAAGAGTCATGGGAGAAAAGATAACAATGAAACAATATTGAAACCGGCGAGGTTAAGCCTCATAGTAATACATGTGTTTGAGCTTGAGTTTTATGCTCTTTGCCTAAGCTCAGAGTAGTAAAACGAGATCATTAGGGCATTTTTCAACTTCAACTCTCCAGTTATGTTTATGCATGCACCTCTCACCTCAACACATAGTTTCAATAGAGTACAATATAGACATTCGAACGACTTATACAATTTATTAGTAATTGCTAGAATATAGGTAGTTATATATATTCGTATGTACATACACGTGTATCCACAGTCCATGGGTATTTTGGTCTTTTGACCATTGTATAGGTGTCACCCCCTAGGGAGCCTTTTTTGTTCTTTATTTTTCTCTTTTTGTGTACATTATTGTATTATCAAGGGCATTCTTGTCCTTGACAATTATAACAGTCATATAGTTGTTGAGAGCTCCCAACGGCTTCTAGCCATTGGGGAGCCCCCAATTGCTATATCTTGGAGCTCCTCACTCCCCTGTGTGTATCGATATGGGTCTTTGACCCGTCTTGTATTTCAATGCATTACAAGGTATCAGAGCCATTGTTTTTTATCGTGGTAAAAGCGTGCTCGTGTGGATGTGAGACCTTGGATCGTATGATCGTGGATTCGTGGTGCCCAAAAGAATTCCGTACTCATTCTCTTCTTCTTCCTCTCTATTTCTCTTTCTCTTCTTGTACCTATGGAGGATGAACGATAAGTGATCACCACCTTACCCGTAAGGCTCAATGACTCCAACTATATGATGTGGGCATCCATAGTGAAGCACAAGATTTAGGAAAAGGGCCTATGGGGTTTGGTGGATAGATTCGAGAAGAAACTAAAGCTTGTGATCACCATGAATGAAAATGAAAAAGAAATTATACTTCAAGGATATCTGATGAATAAAGTCATTGACAACTATGAAAAGAGATGGAAGGAGTGGAAGATGGGTCATTCCAAAATCATGGGATGACTCGCTAATAGTATTAAAATAAAGAAGTGTTTTAGCTTAGCAAAGTTTGAATTTGCTAGTGATGCTTAGAAATATCTCCAAGATATGTAATATTTAAGAGATGTAGCTCATACATGTAATCTCCAAAAGAAAGAAAGATCCATGACCCAAGAACATACGTGCATAAGAGAATACTACAATGTTCTCTCTCTCCTTTAGGATGAATTGCCTCTCTTGGAGCCTAAGTGGCATTGCCCACTTGACATTAAGCTCCGAGAAAAACAAATCAACTCAAAGCATTTTTACCTTTTCATAAATGAGCTTAAGCCCGAATTTGAAGGAACTAAATTGGTCCTTCATAAAGGAGATGTTTATTCCATAATAGAAACTTTAGAAGAACTATGGAAGAAAATAGATTGAATAAAATGCTTCTATCAAAGAAGAAGAATTGATGCTTTATATAAAGACCCGAGAATCATACAAAAGCATATAAACCTCCTCACTTTGAAAGAGGCCAAAATGAATATGGAAAAAGCCCAAATGGTTATGGGACCACTTTTGCAAGGAACCAAGCCACATCAAGCCATTTTGCCCAAAAAGGAGGAATGAAAAGAATGTGGCCTCTACGAGAACATCAAGCAAAAAAAGTGGCATGGATGAAGGTTCCAAGAATGTCTCTTTTGCTCAACTCATGAAAATCCTTCAACCTCTAATCAAAGATCAATCTTCCTCTCTCTCCGATGCGGCCATATCAACATCCGTGGACCTTGGTAAGAACTCTTGGATTCTTGATTTCGGTGCCCCTTTCCATATGACTCCAGATGAATCCATACTATCCAAATAATTAACTCAAATGATTCTTATATTTCAACCGCCGATGGAACATCTTTAAAAATTAAAAGCTTGGAAACGTTTGAAAAATATTCTAAAAAAAAAATTATGTTGCAAACATCAGAGTAGTACCCAAACTTAACTTAAATTTCTTATCGGTTTCTCAAATTACCGACCATGGGTGTGAGGTCACATTTTCATCTAATGATTGCTTGGTACATGATCTTCAATCCAAGAAGACGATTGGATGAGGCTATAGAAGAGGAGACCTCGACTACATGGACAACTTGGAACTATCAAATCAAATTTTTTGTAGTTTTGTTGAAAAGAAAAGTATTGAACATTGGCATAAGAGATTAGGACATCCAAGTATGTCAAAAATATATTTTTTCCCTTTTTTTGAAAATTGTAATGAAAAGGATTTGACTTGTGAAGATTGCATACTTGGAAAATGAAATATCTACCATTTGGAAATAGCCAATTTGTATCTAAAGAACCTTTTCAGTTAATACATTCGGATGTATGGGGACCGACACCAGTTATGTCGAAAGAAAGAGTTTCTTATTATATAATTTTTGTAGATGATTATAGTAGGCACATATGGATTTACTTTATTAGACTCAAATCCGAAGTAGTTAAATGTTTTCAAAAATTTCATAGTTAGATTAAAAATCAATTCAAATCATCCATTAAAATATTTAGATCTGATTCCGGAGGAGAATTTTTGTTAAAAGATTTCAAAAGATTTCTTGATCAACAAGGGATTACTCATCAAAAATCTTGCCCTTACACCCCACGACAAAATGGATTGGCTGAAAGAAAGCATCGGCATATTATTGAAACCACTAGGACTTTTTTAATATCCAAAAATGTTCCAAAAAGATTTTGGGCCGAAATCGCTCTTACAACAATTTATTTAATCAATAGAATGCCTTTCGCTATTCTTGAAAACACTTCTGCTATTAAAAAATTATTTAAAATTTCTCTCAATTATTCAAAATTAAGAATCTTTGGGTGTAAATGTTTTGTTTTTACAACAAAAACGATAAACTTTCCCTAAAGTCAAAAAGGATTTAGGTGTTATGATATTGAAAATGACAACTTTACGTCTCAAGAAATGTAACTTTTCTTGAAAATAAAAATGGTTTTGAAAAATTTGAGTCTAAGAAACCATGTGAATACTCTTTTTTGTTTGATGTAATGAATTAGCATAATAATGATAATATTGATAAAAGTAATGATACTCATGATATGCATGAGTGTCGATGGTAAAACTCATGAGGATCATGAAGATGATATGTCTATTGTTGAACATCACAATGATTTTCAAATATATTCTCGACGTACACAAGGCCAACCACCATGTGACATACATCAATCTAGTCCTAGAAGATCTACAAGGATATCTCAAGCACCTAGAAGGTTTTTATCCTATGAGTCCTTTGAACCTCATTATAGAGCTTGTCTTATGGTCATACATTCTTACTGTCCCGAACCGAGCCTTCAAAATGGGGCAGGTGCAGTGCGAAGCTCTACTGAGTGAAAAATACATCGAGTGTAGGAACGTGCGATATGCGTTGGCTTGATCGGTGACGTGAGTGATAGCACAACACGTGATAGGCAACAATATCGTCGTTAGTGCATCGTTGTATGACGGCACAAACGTGGAGCATTATTTGATTAAGCAGTGCCAAAGGATGAGAAGATGTTGCCTATGGAGATTTGGTTAAGGACCTCTCAACTTACAGGAGTTTTTCACGCGTAGCGTTTGGACGCACGAGGGTGCGTGTGGGTTAGGGTTAATTCTCCCAAGGATCACCTTAGGTGATTCCAACCAAGTATGGTGACTCGGGACTAGGCGAGTGAATGCCTAGACGTCGGTGAATGAGTATGGGTGGGGATCTTTGCTATGATGTTCAATCATCAATTGGTCTTCGGATTGAGGGTCGTAAGGTCTTGTTCCTTCAGTGGTGGGGTTTTGTTGTAGTGTGTGCATGGAGTCGCAATACGCTTCATGGCAGGCAAGGCTAAGGCAAGTTTGTGTCATTTTCAGAAGTGATAGCTGGTATGGGACGGCTATGTACTAAGTAGCATGGACTAGATAGAATACGCATTTGAAGATGTGCTTGATCAGCTTCCACTAGGCTGCGCGCGAGGTGGTGTGTAGGGCCAATGAAATGATTCAGCACATAGAAAAGTGTTGGTGTGCGGCCTTTGGCCGTTAGACTGGCTAGACGGGGCAATCGCCGTATCGCGGGTTTGCGAAAAATTTTATGCCCATGACACTTCCGTTGAGCCTTCTTCTTATAATGAGGTCAAAAAGATAAGATTCGGAACGAGGAGATACGTAAGAAGGTAGGTGTTGCACCCATTGAAAATAAGATGCGAGAGAATCGTTTACGGTGGTTTGGACATATTCGGCGAAGGCCTAATGATGCTCCAGTTAAAAGGTTGGAGAAATGGGAAAATATATTAGTTAAAAGAGGTCAGGGTAGGCCTAGGAAGACTTGGATGGAGATGATAGGAAAGGATATGAATGCTTTGAACCTCACCGAGGACATGGCATTGGATAGAAATGATTGGAGGAAAAGGATTCATGTGGAAGCCCCAAAATGATTTTCTCTTTTGGTTCATATCGCTGACCCCAATTGTTTTGGGATGAAGGCGTAGTTGTTGTTGTTGTACACTTCCGTTGAGCCTTCTTCTTATAATGAGGTCAAAAATCACCATGAATGAATTGAGGCCACGAATAGTGAATTAGAAGCCTTAGAAAATGTCAAAACTTGGGAAATTCAATCATTACCTATAAGAAAGAAAACTATAAGATGTAGATGGGTCTATAAAGTTAAAACCAAAAGTGATAGAACACTAAAAAGGTACAAAACTAGGTTATTTGCTAAAGGATATAATCAAGAATATAGGATAGACTATGAAGAAACCCTTGCCTAAGTAGCTAGGATAAACACAATTCGAACTCTCATCACCATAGCATATATTAAAAAATGGCTTATCTTTCAAATGGATGTCAAAAATGTCTTTAAATGGAACCCTTAATGAAGAAGTCTATGTGAAACCTTCACCTAGGTTAGGTTTGGCACATGAAAAAGTTCTTTGATTATGAAAAACCCTGTATGGTTTAAAACAAACTCCTAAGGCTTAGTATGATCGATTTAATGATGTGATGATTCAACTAGGTTTTAGATCTTGTTATACTTATATTGCTTTGTTTGTTAAGTCTTCTGATAAGGTATAGTTATCTTACTGCTTTATGTGGACAACATAATTATCACAGGAGAAGATAAACAGGGAATTAGTCATATCAAGGATGTTCTTAAAAAGAACTTTGATATGAAAGATATTAGTTTTCTTCGATATTTTCTTGAGATAGAAGTTGCTTACTCACCCTGAGGGTATTTTTCATATCAAGGCTCTATGTGGCCTTACGAATGAAAAGAGGGTGGACACACCAGAAGTCATCAATGCGAAAATGAGAATAAATAATGAAAAATCATTAAAAGATCTCACTCAATACCGCTAAATGATTGGCGTCTTATCATACTTTTTCATCACTCGTCCTGATATAGCTCATGATATTAACATTGTTAGTCAATTCCAACATTCTCCTACTACAATACATATGAGTGTTGTAATGACAATAGTTATACATGTTAAAAATATTATTAACCATGGTTTATTTTTGTTGTTTTTGTTATCCTCATCTTTATTAGATGTTATTGCATATACTGACTCTGATTAGGGAGGAGATGTAAATAATCGTCGTTCAACCACTATTTTTTGTGTTTTTGTAGGTGATTTCTTGATATCTTGGAGGTGCAAAAACAACAGAAGGTGTCCATATCCTCCACAGAAACCGAATATCGTGTTATAGCCACTACGACTTCTAAATTGGTGTGGTTGCAACAGTTACTCGAAGACTTGAGGGTTTTCATCTACACCCTCAAGATTATGTTGTGATAACAAGAGTGTTGTTTGTATCGCAAGCAATCATACATTTCATGAGCGAACAAAGCATATCGAAATAGATTGTCATTATGTCCGTAAAGAGATCTTGAAGAAGACCATCACTTTACCATATGTGTCATCTGAATATCAACTGACGGACTTTTTCACTAAGGCGCTACCTATGTCACATGGGTGCGGGTGTGGGTGCGGGTGCGGGTGCGACACGGGTGCGGCGCAATTTCAAAAATTTTGGACACGGGGACTCGGCTATATATATATATTAAAAAAAAAATATATATGTATATATATAAGACTCGGTCAAAGTTGTGCCCATTAGGGGACAGGTGATGAGTTGTGAAGGCATTCTGTACACTTTCTTCATACAGGAATAATTCACTTTTGGGCACTTTCTTCATACACTGTAATAATTCACTTTCTTCATACAGGAAAAAAAAACTTGAGTTGTGCCCATTCTGTACTTAAAACTTGAAAGTGTACAGGTTTTTTAGTTGTGATGGGTTTTTTTCCTTACAACTGTAGCCCAGAAAATTTAAAAAAAAAATTCAAAAAAAAAAATTTTTCCAAAAAATGGACCAAAATGACCCTGGGTGCGTTGACCACACCCAGGGTCGGGTTGACCGAGTCCGAGCCACACCCGTGTCGGTGCGTGTCGACGCGGGTGCGGCGACCTTGGAGCCGAGTCCGTGTGACATAGGGCGCTACATGTTAAGATATACATATATGTATATATATATATATATGTACTTAACTGTAAACCGAAATACCCATTAAGGGTATTTCGGTATTTTCACTGTAATAGGCGTCAGCCCATTAGGGGCTGACAATCTATTTTTCTTTTTTCTGTTTTTCACTTTTTACTTTTTCAGCTTTTGAAGTATTGGGAGCAGCTCCAAAGTAGCTGTTGGAGCTGCTCCCAACAGTCATATTTATGACCGTTGGGAGCAGCCCAACAGCCACTTTGGGTTGCTCCCCATGTGGCTTTGTGTTAAAAATAGGCCTTGTAGTTTCTTAACTCATTTTCATGAGTAAATATATACAATAACAATTCTTTAGACCCTTGTGTGGGTGGATCGGTGATTCAATCAAGTATTCTATTTGATTGAAAGTGTGTTCTTGCATGTTTATTGGATTTTATCCGCTTCATTACATGGTATCAGAGCTTTGGTGTTCCAAAGGGCATTTGATAGAAGAAAGATCGTGATCGAGAGGAAGATCGTGGACTTAGCAAAATACATCAAAATTACGATTGTTGCATCGGGAAGCGGACCATCTCCAAAAAGTATTGTATTGCATTCATTTTCTCTCTTTCTCTCCTTCTCCTCCTTTTCTTCTATTTCGCTTTCTCTTGTTGCAAATGAAGAATAAGAGGGAAGTGATAGTCTTCATTCCCGTACGCCTAAATGACACCAACTATGTGACGTGGGCATCCATAATAAAACATAAAATATGGGAAAAGGGGCTTTTGGAGTTGGTTGACGGCACCGAAAAGGAGCCTAAACTTATCCTTATAAAATTAGAGAATGAAAAAGAAGTTGCGCTTCAAGGAGAAGAAATGGCTAAAGTCGTTTCCGAATATGAGAAAAGATGAAAGGAATGGAGGATGGGTCATTTTCATCAATAGTGTGGACATTCACAAATGTTCTAGTTTGACAAAGTTTGACTTCGTTAGTGATGCATGAAAATACCTTAAAGACATGTATAGTCTTAAGGATATTGCGCATATTTGTAATGTCCAAAATAAAGTGAGGACAATGACTCAAGGGGACATGAGCATAAGAGAGTACTACAATGCACTCTCTCTCCTTTGGGATGAATTGTCTCTTCTTGAGCCAAAGTGGCATTGCTCACAAGAAGTTGAGATCCGCGAAAATCAAATCAAAGCGGAGTATTTTTATCAATTCATAAATGGGCTTAGACCCGAATTTGAAGGAACTAAATCCGCTCTTCTTCATAGAGTAGGGGTTCCTTCCATAGACACTTGAAAAATTAACTATGGAAGAAAATAGATTGAAAAGACCGTCCGCTTCTAAGCATGAAGAATCCGTGTTTGCTATGTCAAAGCCTGAAAATCATACGAAGAGTTATAAACCATCTCATTTTGTAAGAAATGAGAATGGTAGAAACCCCAACAACTATGAAAAGAGGGGTGATCATGATTCAAAAAAAGGTGAAAAATTTATTTGTTATCATTGCTAAGAACCGGGACATATCAAACTTGTTTGTCCCAAAAGAAGAAGGATTATAAAGAAGACAAAAGAGTGGTTTCGGTTGAAAGGAGTGAAGTTGACGACTCCAAATGTATCGGTTCGCTCTCCTTAACTCAATTAATGGAGGTGTTGCAACCTAGCTTAAATCTCAATCTTCTTCTTATTCGAGAGCGGTCATATCGACAAGTGACAACCATGGTAAGACCTCTTAGATCCTAGACTCGGGTGCTTCATTTCATATGACCCCTAATGAGTCCATATTGACCGAATGCAAGTTTAACTCAAATGATTCTTGTGTTTCTACTGCCGATGGCACATCTTTGAAAATCAAAAGTTTTAGTATTTATCAAAAAACACCTATCTTTCATATACCAAATATTAGAGTAGTACCAAAATTGTACTTAAACCTCTTATCAGTTTCTCAAATTGCGGACTATGGTTGCAAAATAGTTTTCTCATCTAATGATTGTCTAATACAGGATCTCCAGTCCGGAAAGCCGATTGGGCAAGGTCATAGAAGAGGAGAGCTCTATGTTATGGACAATCTTGAATTGCCAAAGCAACTTTTTTGTAATTCTATGGAAAAGAAAGATATAGAAATTTGGCACAAAAGACTAGGACATCCTAGTGTGACCAAATTACAATTGTTTCTATTTCTTTCAAATTGTAAAAGAAAAAATTTTGTATGTGAAGATTGCATTCTTGGCAAAATGAAGTCTTTACCTTTTGAAACAAGACATCTTATAACTAAGAATCCATTTGAATTAGTGCATTTGGATGTACGGGGACCCGCACTGGTCGTATCCAAAGGAGACATTTCTTATTATGTTGTATTTGTGAACGAATATAGTACACTCTTGGATATTCTTTTTAAAACACAAATCGGAAGTATTTGATTGTTTTAAAAAATTTCAGTCATATACAAAATCAATTTAAAACCAATATTCAAATCTTTAGAACTGATTCCGGAGGAGAATTTATGTCAAAAGAATTTGAAAATTATATTGACTTAAATGGGATTATACATCAAAAATTGTATTCATACACCCCTCAACAAAATGGTCTTGTTGAAAGAAAGCATAGACACATTATTGAAACCACTAGAACACTTCAAGTATCTAGAAATGTTCTCAAAGCTTTTGGGCTGAAGTCGCTCTTACGGCGGTCTATTTGATAAATAGAATGCCCTCAAAAAATATTGAAAATATTTCTCCTATTGAAAAGCTTTATAAAATTTCTCCCGATTACAAAAAGTTGAGGGTATTCGGGTGCAAATGTTTTGTTTTTACCAACAAGAATGATAAACTCTCTCCTAAAGCAATTCTGTGTGTTTTTGGGCTATGTCGAAAACCAAAAAGGATATAGATGTTATGACATTGAAAGAAACAAATTGTATGTTTCTCGAAATGTTACGTTTCTCAAAAATGAAAAGGGTTTTTTCAAGGATAATATCCAAGAGAGTTGTGACTATTCGTTCCTTTTTTATCTAGTCAATGATAAATGTGAAAATATTCATAAAAGCCAAGTCATACACGAGGCAAATGAGAATGTGAGTAGGAGTCTTGACAATATAGACCTATCTCACGATAATTTACAAACATATACTCGTCGTACCGAAAGTCATCCACCATATGCTTTAGAAAGATACTCTCAAAGCCAAGAAGAAGACCCTTCTAGCCTTAGAAAATCCATAAGAATTTCAAAAGCTCCTAGTAGATTTGTTTTATAAGATTCCTTTAAACCAAGATATAGATCTTGCCTAATGGCTATTCACTCGTATGTTGAACCTCAATCATATCATGAGGCTAAGCATCGTCTTGAATGGGTTAAAGTCATGAATGATTAGTTAGAAGCATTAAAAAGAGAAAAAAATTTGAGAGATTCAAACATTACCTAAAAGAAGAAAAACTATAGGATGCAAATGGGTTTACAAGCTAAAAACTAAGTACGATGGAACATTAGAAAGATATAAGGCTAGGTTAGTGGTAAAGGGATATAGTCAAGAATATGAGATTGACTATGATGAGACATTTGCCTCAGTTGCTCACATGACTACTGTTAGAACTTCCATTGCTATAGCATCAATTAAGAAATGGCCTATATTTCAAATGGACGTCAAAAATGCATTTTTAAATGGTAATCTAGATGAAGAAGTGTACATGGATCCTCCACCTAGCCTAACTTTAGCACATGGAGAGACTCTCTGATTGCGTAAGGCCTTGTATGACCTAAAACAAGCTCTAAAGGCTTGGTATGATAGGTTCAGTGATGTGATACACAACTTCATTTTAAATCCTATTTTACTAATATTGCATTGTTTGTTAAGTCAAGGATGATGATTTTACTATTGTATGTAGATGATATGATAATCACAGAAGATGATAAGCAGGAAGTTAATAATATCAAAGATGTGCTTAAAGCCAACTTTGATATGACAGATCTTGGGTTTTTATGATACTTTCTTGAAATAGAAGTTGTTTACTCACATCGTAGTTATTTTTTGTCACAGACTAAATATGCAACAGAGATCATTGAAAGATCAGGACTCTCAAATGAAAAATTGATCGACACTCCGAAAGTTATAAATGCCAAAATGAAAAAAGATGATGGAGAGCCCTTGCAAGATCCAACGCCCTACAGACAGATGATTTGGGTTTTATCTTATCTTTTTATTACCCACCCTAATATATCTCATGCTATTCATTCTGTTAGTAAATTTCAGCATGCTCCTACTACATTGCATATGAGCATTGTAATGAGAATTATTAGATATATTAAAAAATCTATTAATCTTGGTTTGTTTTTATCATTCTCTTCCTCACTAGAAGTCATTGCACATTCTAATTCTGGGAGGGGATGTCAATGATAGACGCTCAACCACTAGTTTATGTGTATTTGTAGGTGATTCTCTAATTTCATGGCGATGCAAAAAGCAGCAGAAGGTGTCACTCTCCTCCACTGAAGCTAAGTATCATGTCATGGCGATCACTACATCTGAGTTAGTTTGGCTGAGACAACTTCTCGAACACTTGGGGGTTCATATCGCAGAACCTTTAAAATTATGTTGTGACAACAAGAGCGTTGTATACATTGTAAGCAATCATACATTTCATGAGAGAACGAAATACATTGAGATGGATTGTCACTACGTTCATGAAGAGTTCAGAATACCAACTCACGGATTTCTTCACCAAAGCGCTACTGTCACCCAGATTTCACTTCCTACTTGGCAAACTCTCGGTGGTTGTACCATGAGTTTGAGGGGGGATATTAAGATATATATATATGTACTTAACTGTAAGGGTATTTTGGTATTTTCATTGTAATAGGCATCAGCCCATTAGAAGCTGACAATCTATTTTTCTTTTTTCTATTATTAACTTTTTTTGTTTTTAACTTTTTTTGTTTTTCACTTTTTACTTTTTCAGCTTTTAAAGTATTGGGAGCAACTCCAAAGTAGTTGTTGGAGCTGCTCCCAACGGTCATATTTATGACGGTTGAGCAGCCCAACAGCCACTTTGGGTTGCTCCCCATGTGGCTTTGTATTATAAATAGGCCTTGTAGTTTCTTAACTCATTTTCATGAGTAAATATATGCAATAACAATTCTTTAGACTCTTGTGTGGGTGGATCGGTGATTCAATCAAGTATTCTACTTGATTGAAAGTGTGTTCTTGCATGTGTATTGGATTTTATCCGCTTCATTACACTACCATCTCCCAGATTTCATTTTCTTCTTGGCAAACTCACAGTTGTCGTTCTGTGAGCTTGAGTGGGGTGTTAAAATATAGGTAGTTGTTATATATATATATATATATATATATATATATATATATATATATATATATCCACAGTCCAGGGGTATTCTGGTCTTTTGACCATTGTATAGGTGTCACCCCCTAAGGAGCCTTTTTTTGTTCTTTATTTTTTTGTGTGTTCATTTCTCTAAGCCCATAAGTGGCTAGTGTGCTCGTGCTTTGCCCCTTTATGTGGGTGTGTATTTGCCTCTTACTTGAGGTGTGTGAAAAGTTCGTGATTTCATTACAGTAATAGGAAAAACAAAATAGAGCTTGCAACCATTGCATCAGAATACAAAAGGTACCTTTATTTTAACACATTTTCTAGCTCATGATTCTCCTTTTGTATATTTTCTTTTATCTGAAAATTGTTAGAATCACTAATCCAAAAACTAGTGCAACACTTCTATTTTTATTGGTTCACTATTGAACTTCTCATGTAATGGCATTTGCCTCATATTTTCAAGTCTTTAATCTCACAACAGCAACCTTATCTCTCATGTTATACAAGAAAAATATAAATCAACTTAAATTTTCCATATTTGACATCCATGTATAACTTCAGAGTCAACACTCAAGGCCGATTAAGAAAAGAATTCTGTGCAGTGATCATACCTTCCTGTTCTTGAAGGTTATTTGCCAAGAAATTCACTAAGATAGCAGGTACCATGTTCAACAAAAGAGAAGAATGCGACACGGAACAAACCTTAATTACATCCAGCTGCCTCTCTACAAGCTCCTGGTCCTCTGTTGTGGTAAGGCTTCCATACCAAGTAAAGACTGTGGGACCAGAATGCAACATGTAACAGTATGAGGAGTTCAACGATGCAGCAACCTGGGGAGTAATTGAAAAAGATTAACAGATAAATTTTCAAGTTCATGAATTAAATCAATTTGAGAAGAAAATAAAAGAAACAAGAACACGAAGATTAACACCATCACTCTATGGAAAGAATGAAATTAACAACACAAATTTTCATCAATTATGTAGATATTAGTGAGAAAATTCAAGCAACTAATTATTAAATAAGTTGCAAGTTTCACCTTTCAATTCAATACAACAAAATCACAGCCTAAATTCTCAAACCTCCAAATTTTCCTTCAGAGTATATGGATATCCTTAGTACATGAAATGATCAAGAACATGATGAATAATGGCCTACAGAAGAATGAGGGAGGATGGAATAGCTGACAAAGACTAATCAGTAGTTAATAACTTAATATAGCTGATCTACTAATTTCAAGGTATCAGACTGATAGTTACTAGGTTCTCTGTCACAGGCTGTTGACCATGACCCAAAACACAAAAATCCAAGTCTATCAAGCTCCTTTTTAGTTAAAATATGGGGTTTTAAGGTCCTGGAAACCATGTCCAACGACCAGAACTGGTGACTATGACCCTACTAGTAATCTTATCTAGTCAATAAGCTTGTTGACTTCACATAATGTCATCTCCAAGGATGATAACTTACAAATACTTTCTTGTCAAAGCTCACCTGTTACATGATGACTGGCACAAAGCAAATCCCTATTAGTTAGACTTTCTGTAAAACATGGTATATATGAAGCACAACCAACAAAATGCAGGACATTCGCCTAGTGACGAGCAAACCTAACCATTTTGGGCCAGGTCTAGGAAAATATACGTGATTTTAAGAGGCATGGTAGCTATGTCACAAGGATACTTCACTTAGAATATATATCCCATGTCGACATGACAAGATACCTGGACACACCACGACACTTCATGGATAAAGTCAACACCGTGTCTTTAACTTCATCTATTGATTCTTGTGATCTTGACTGTTTATTTTGTACTTATGTGTTTTTTCTTTTACATTTGTCATTGATTACATTACATTTCACTTTCAACTTAAATTTATCTTTTAATGCTTTTAATCATAATCATTTAGAATTTTTGTTCAACATTTTGCACTTAAGATGATATTCATGCTTTATTCTTTAGATTAAAATTTTGGAATGCCTGTAGTCGGATACACACTAGTATACACATACATATACATATTGTATGACCATTGTCCCCCTGTCATAATTTTGCCAAACGTGCTTGTTGTACCAAGTGTGTGTCTATTGTGTCCTGTACCATATCTGTGCCTATGTGGCATAGGGCATACTTAGAACTTCAAAAATTTTACAACTTCAAGCCTCAAGGCTAAGCATCAAATGCACATCTGAAGGCCAATGCTTTTCAACAGAAATGCTTAACGCCTACGGCCTATAGTGGAAGTTACAACATTCACCACTTATAATTGACCCCAACAAATACGAAAATTCCATGGTAATGCTTTCTATGGAAGTACATGCCACAACATCTGTTAGACCCATGAAAAGTTCTTCATGTTGATTGACATACAAAGGTAGCAATACGTCAAAAGATACAGGTTATAAAGTTGGCCAAACATAAGTTAAAAGCTAGCAGTTTTTTGTTGAAATGAACAATAGGATATATGAGAAAACTAAGAATTACAAAACAAAGGTACCAGTTCAACTTGAATTGCTTGCATATTATCTGGTCCAGAACCTTGAACTCTAAAAAGTGCAATACCATCTTCTGAGTATGTCTCGTCAGCAATACCCTTCTCAGATACATAATTCTTGTATCCTGGGCTAATCCCACCCTGTGAAGGTTCAAGTGACAAACTTATTCAGTTTACAACGTCAAAGATACATGATCAATGAAAAAAGAAGTGCCCCAATCATCACGGGTTGCAAGTCACTTTCTCAACAGACCTTAAATATGATAAAGCTTTGAAGAATTGAGAAGAACTGGATGGGTTCCCTTCCTTCAAAAATTTGAGCCTGTGAGCAAATAATCAAGAAAACATATAAAGTGTGTAGGTGGGCAGTTTACAAAAGCATATTCAGCAACATGTTGAAAAAAAAAGTGCTAAAAGGACCACCTGAACAGCATGCCCCTTCAATGCTTCTGTCATTTTGTTCATAATTGAGATTGCAGCTGTCCGGTCCTCCTATAATCAAATGAATTGTCAATGTTCTCAATCAACATGCATAACCAAATCTACTGAACAATTGATCAAAGAAGGAACATTAATTGGCTTAGAAAATAATATGACAAATATAAGACAGCTCATGGAAGATAGACAAGTTCTTCAACATCCAAGATACCATCAAAAGTAAAACATATTAACTCCAAATTTCTCTTAGGCCAACATACCACACTGGTCCTAAGAACATAAATTAATGCCATACAGAAAACCAACTCAGTTGTACACTCAAACTGGTGCAAGCTGGCAATAAAGCAACCATGATGTCAAACTTATGGCAGTTAAAGGGTTCAACGACTTTTCTTTCATTCCTTTTTTCATAGCCTAAGGTCATGCAGGAACTGAATCATCTCCAACTTTCCAAATAAAACAAGATTATTTAATTATTACCTGCTGTTTATTATTTAGTCAGAATCATATCATATTTTGACAGTACAGGATCAAAACCATCAATCAGGATTAAAACTGGAAGGGCACTTGAACCAAGACAACTTACAGAAAAAACCTGGACAAAGTGAAGCAGCCATTGGCTATTTTTGTTTGGCTTATGAAAACCATGGTACTTAAGAGGATGTTGCACAAACATCAGCAAGACTTCAAAACTTTCAGCAAGTTTAAGAACTTCCTAAATTCCAAATGAAGTAGGTTTCTGAATCTTGGAGATACTTCTCTAAGATTGATTTTTAACACACACACACACACAGAGAGAGAGGAGAGAGAGAGCATGTAGTTATGTCTACATGTCATGAAAATGCACGTTTATGAAATTTGCGTGTATAGGTCAAGCATTTTAGGTAGGTACATAGAACTAGTTTGCGAGACTCGTGCCTCCACATGCTGGCCAAGGGTTGCAGCTGCAACCAACATAGCAGCAGATAATTGAAAGTGAAACATAGTTGCTCAGCATTCTTGCTTGGACCAACAATATTAATCTTTCTTATAGCAAGAATTATTTTTACATACGTATTGCAGATCAACATTCCAGACAAAGCAATACCAACTTGCTAGAGGAAGCCACATAAAAGCAATAGGGAGATATCCTTGAGCTTTAAAGTGTTGCTACCTCAACACTTTGCTTTCCTAACCACGTGCCAATAAGATATTCCTCTTTATCATCCCCAGGATATGTGTATTGAAAGACATAGCAATCTCCAGTATAAAACTTTGACTGTTCATTTGGTGGAATGAGAGTCTTGTTTTGACCATCTACTCGCCAAACCTTTAAACAGGAAAAAGATCTAGTTAGAATGGCATCAAAAGTGCAATAAAACATGACAAAAATCAGATATGAACCGAGACTCAACAGAACATATCATCACTGAGGATGAGGATGATTGACAGTAACCATACCTGCAGCTTTCCTGTACAATCAATGAATGCTTGTTGGTCTTCTTTGACAGGAGCAGCTTTCATCAGACCCTTGACATTAAATCCTTGGCGCTTCAAAAGAGCTGTACAATTGAACAATATTACTAAAAACAAAAGGCAAATGATATTGATGTACAAACATAAGAGTTAGGGCGTGGAGCATCAATTGTGCACAAAAAAGATTCACCTACCAGCAACCTTGCCTCTACCCTCCTCAGATACAGTCACCTCAGTGGTTGTTGGCCAGCTGTCAAATTTCAATCGAAACATAACCGTCTCAAAGCCCTCAATGACCCGAACTATGTGAGCTTTTGGGCAGCCAGAAATCACCTCCTGTACAATAAATATAGTCACCAGATGTACTACAAGAATGACAATAGAAGAAACATTATGCAAAAAGTATGTGACACAGCAATGGAACTTACTTCTGCCATTGAACAAGCACTTTTCCTCTCATCAAGCGAAGTATTCCTGCCCATCCAGACAAAAACTTCCACCCCACAATCTAGGAGGTAGCACTTGGCTGTCTTTAACAGTTCTCTTGTCAAGGAATTGGTCTGAACAGGCACTGCCTGCCCTTTCTCTATGCTAAACAGCCAAATGCAGTTATAATTATGACATTAATTGTCTGGCATTCAAATTCAAAAGGAATTCTTTGAATAATCATATAGTGCAGAGCTTGTATGCTTTATAAACACTAAACAGCAAAAAATCAGGAAAAATAGGAATAATGTGCAAAATATGTGTACCATAACAACTTTGTGGACAGTGGTTTGGTATTTGTGTCCTCTTCTGTGGCTGTCTTCCTTGGAAGTGGAGCAAAACCACCAAAGAAACTCCAGAATTCTCCAGATTCAGGGTCAGCCATCAATTTTCCATCCTCTATATAAAAGTTATTACATGAATCAATCGAATCCAGAGGACAGAACTATTTCATATTCAACTCTTTGGACATGGAAGTAAATATAGCCAACTTACCGACAGAAGCTATCTCACATTTTCCATCATGATAAGTATCTTTGATGTACTGAACAACTTCAAGAGCCTTGGCCCTCTCTTGAATCAAAGAATTGGAACCATTGAATTGGAAGATTTTTGATTTGGTATCCAGGATGAATACATCATCATGATTTAATGATGATCGAGCAAAAGGGACCTGATCAAATAAAGGCTTCAGTTTTTTGTTTTCCTAAATAAAGGAGGGAGAAAACAATCAAACAAATGCTGAGTATGACTAGCCAGGTGTGGAGGCTTGCCTCTTTGACATGGACAACATGTTTTCCTTTGCAAACATATAGCCGAATCACATATTCTTTCTCTTCAACATGCTTGAAACCAGAGGACACTCCACCTTCTTGAGGTATAATACATGGTTTAAAGTAGGAGAGGAACTTCTCAGTTTCATTGCCTTGCACCTCCCTGTATTGGACTGCCCGACCTCCCAGTGCTGCATCGACCTCTACAGTCTTTACCGCTGCAGTGCCAGCTTCATCCTATTTAGACAGTACATAAGAATGAGAAGCCAGTAATTGAAAATATTGGCACTCAAAACTACAAGAAAAAATCTAGCAATTTACCTGGCTCGTATCTTTACCAATCCAATAATGAATATCATGCCGAAGAGCACCAGATTTCAAAGATGTTGTCTGCGTACAAGAGAAATGACTTAATACATCCAACAACCTAAAAAGTACGACAATTGTCAAAAGGACTTTGGCTTGGGTTCTCAAAATAGACTATTAAAATGACCAAAATATTCCTAAATTGGTAACATAAAAATGGCAATGTGTGAAAGCCAGGTTCTAATGAGATTTTGTGAAGAAATTAATGCAAAGAGAGGATATAATCATAGATGAAGCAAATATTTAAAGCCAATCCCATGTGTTAAGATAAGCCTCCAATATATATATATATATATATATATATATAGGGGCTGACTGTTAAGATAATCCCATGTGTTATTTTATATTGTAATAGGTGTCAGCCCATTAGGGGCTGACTGCTTATTTTTATGTTTCTTTTTTATTTCTTTTTGTTAATGTAAAAGGTATTGTGATTGGGCAGCTCCAACTAGCTGTTGGAGCTGCTCCCAGCCCAGCAGCTAGTTGGGCTGCTCTTGTATATTATATATAGGGCTTCAAGCCCTTGTATTTTGCAATGCCTTTAGAGCATTTCATGCAATACAAGAAACATTATTTTGACCCTTGTGTGGGTAGTGTGGCTTGATCAATCAAGTGTTTTTCTTGGCTGGTTGTGTTCTTGTTAAGTGGCCTTAACATCATTTTCACTACGATAAAAATCCCAATCTTGATCAGCCACCATCATCATCAATGCATTCTTGAGTTGTTTAATTCTTTTCATCATAACAATGAGAGAAGCAAAACGAGTTTCAGCAACTTTCAGTAACTTGAGATCAGAATGCCCATTAAATATAGAAAGGGCATGATGATGGTTTACAACAAAATTTCTAATATTTTGAACATCATGCTCTATTTCCTCAATCCATAAACACATTTCACGTGCATGTGCATCATCTTTTGATGGATTGCATATACTCTTAAGTGCCAAATTTAAACTGTGTGTTGTACAATGAGTTCAAAAAATATGTGAATATTTATCTTTACTTGCACGACTGCAAACTGGAGCATTGTCAGTAATAATTTGCACCACACTTTCTTCTAAGTGAGAAAGCAATGAAATTTATCAGTGGTCGTCTTTGTATATCAGTTCACCCATCAGAAACAATAGATACTTCATGTCGTTTCCATGTAAATTTTTTAGTCTCTAACAAGTCTTCAATTCTATTTTTTTTCCTCTGCAAGAACGGCTGTTCTTAGTTTTTCTGAACTAAGAGTCACATAACCACTCAAATTACAATTAGCCAAAGATGTAATCATATCTTTCCAGTATGGACTTCTAGCTACATTAAAAGGAATTGAGCTTGAGTAAAAGTATCGACCAATCTTTTTATCAATTTTTACTCATGTCATGTTTTTGAATGACGCTTGTATTGTTTTATTGCTTTCCATCTTTCTTTTCTTCAAAAACTCTTCTTGTACATTACTAGCAATAGGAAAAGACAGATTAATTGAATCGTTTCTCATCTCTGCAATTTTCTTCTTTTCAACTTCCTCTTGTTCTTTCTTTAATTGCTTTAACAAATCTTTGTCAACCCAAGAACATGTCCTAATTCATTGACCACGAATATACAAAAGATGTGCTTTCACACGCGTATAAGAACCCATGAAAATAGTCTTACATAGATTATAATGAAATTGCGCATTCCCACAACCACCACCACTAGCTTTTATCCCTTTTGTCACAAGCCTCCAAAGCGGTTGAGAAACTTCTAATTCAGGGTTAGAACTTGAACCAATTGTATTGACACTCCCGCTAGAACTCGTCATTATATATGAAAAGTGAAAACTGAAAAGAAAATACGTAAATAAAATAAAGTTAATAAACACTTCAAAAAAATAGTATCAGGAGCTCCACCCCCTCTCACTCTGTGTTGCAGTTGTGCGCATCAAGAAGTGCATGTTGCGGCCTGCCAAACTGCATGTCCCTTTGGCAAGATGCACAAGGAACCTTGCAGTTGAGCTATTAACACCGAGTAGGGACACGATTCTGCTGCGGCAAAGGGAAAGCAAACACAGAGACCCCAAAAGGCACCATCCTGGCAACAACGAGGCAGGGGGCGGAGTCCCCTACCTGAACACATATCTGAGGCAGGGGGCAGCCCCCTGCCGAAAAATACATTTGAGGCAGAGGAGTCCCCTGTCGAAAAATAAAGTATGGCAGGGGCCTCCGCCCCCTGCCAGAAAAAAAGAACAAGGCAGGGGGCTCCGCCCCTTGCCAGAAAATAAGAACGAGGCAGAGGGCAGCCCCCTGCCGAAAAATAAAGTATGGCAGGGGCTTCTACCCCCTATCGAAAAAAAAGAACGAGGCAGGGGCAGCCCCCTTCCGGAAAACAAGAAGGAGGATCCCCTTGCCGGACGAAGAGGAAGAAGAACGGAAGAGGGAGGAGGCATACCTGAGACTGGTGGCTGGGGAAGAGGCTGGTTGGCGTCGCCTGTGGCTACGGTCACCGGGGTCTGGGTCGCCGGCGTGAATGCAGGGGATGAAGACCGGACGGCTGGGGGGGAGGCAAAGATCGACAGGGTAAGCCCCTCCCTCTGTCGTAAACCCCTTTTAGGGTTCGGCCCAACGCAAGAAACTCATTTTGGATCTGGGTCAGGTCTGGATCTGAACCCGGCCCGAATCCAAAATGAGTTTGAAAATGAACCTTTATAGACTCTATCAAAGTTGACCGAGTCTATAAAGTGGACGGACTCGGCCCAGGTGCGTTGACCAAGTCTGACACCTATTGACCGTGTCCGAAGCCGCACCCGTGTCGGGGCGTGTCGACGCGGGTGCGTCACCTCCCTAGCCGAGTCCGTGTGACATAACTTCCTCTATATATTGCTGGTCCTTTTGTTGTATAGGTGAGAGAGGATGCATGTACATATGGAGTGTAAGTGTTTTTGTAGTGAGGTTCATTTGCAATTTTTTGTTTATTTATTATTAATAAAAAATATTATTTTTATTTCTTGGTGTTCTTGTAGGTAGACAAATATGTTGTTTCATATCTTTGGTTAAATGAATTATGTTTATGCTTTAGATCCCTTTTGTTTGTCTTTTGGTTGTGTCTCGAGATTTGTAACACAATTTTGCACCTTTAATATGACAAGAATCTCCAGCTAAGGAACTTCTTGTAGATTGAAACTCGAACAGGTTGAAGCATGAGTATGTATGTGTATGTCATGCATGCTCACATGTGTAAAATAGATGTCATGGAAGATATTAAACTCATGCAATCGAGAGGTTAGACACAACTCACCTTCAAGATGACATAAGAATCTCCAGTGAAAAATTTTCCATGTGAATACTGGGGGACAGGAACAGGTCGAAAATTCTCAATGCGCCAAATCTCGATCCCTCTAGTAAATGTCAAGGGATATTATCCAAAAGGTGCAAAATACAATAGTCAAGCAACAAAGAGAAATGTGCAAGCAGCAAGTCCAAGAAGGAACTAAAAAGTACAAGATGCATGGGAAAAGAAGAGCCAGCACCTCATTATTTAAACTTTTGTCCATGGACTTTACCAAAGGTCTCAAATGAGACAAAGTGAAAAAACACATCCACAGTATAAGAGATTAATATACTTCACTACACATTTCATTTCTAAGTGACTGATTGAATGAAAAGAATTGCTGAGCATCATGATACAGAGTATTAATAAAAAAATTATCATAACAACTAGGGGCTAAATAACAATGTGACAAACATGGTCCCCTTTAAAATAAAAACTTTAAAGAAACATAATGCAATGAATATAGTTAAATAATGTGTTATACAAGAACATGTAATAGTCTGATGGTCACAATCATTTTGAAACATGCTTGCAGATGATCATAGCAAACTAGTTTGAGCAGGATGATCATAGCGAACTAGTTTGAGCAGGATGATCAAACAAAAATGATTTTTAACTTTTCAATGTTCAGAGAATAGCAATTCACTCATCCAAAATAGACCAACAATGTAACACCATTTTCTAGAAATTGGGGAAATATCTTACCTAACATACTCTTAAAAACAATGAAGTGATTATTTGCTCACGTTTAACAGTTCCTTGTCTTTTTCTTTTGTGAAAATCACAGCCTCCCCAAAATCCCAAATGCTTATGGGTCTATGTGAGAGTTTGGCAGTGGAAGGTGATGTGTAGGTAAAAATACAATTCCTTGAATTGGCAAATGTCTTTTGAAGAGGAGATACTTGCGAACTAGTTTTTACTCTGTGCATAAATAAATGAACAAAATCTTTAACTACCTCCTGAATTCCTTAAATGCCTCCCCAAACACCATTCTTCCACAAAGCTACTTGGGAAGGAGTTTGACCCAACTCTTCCCAAATTCACAACTCCTGCCCCAACTACCACCTCCCAAACAAAGCACAAAATATTACAACAGATGGCAAATCATGATACAAATGGCGCCTGATTTGACAACAAAACCCAGATGTAAGACCTTGCAAGCTAAAAACTGAAAGGTAACAGGCATGAAATTCATGGCATAACCGAAAACCCTGTGAAGGAAATTTCAGAAAGGATACGCCTTTTGTCCAGCCCCCTGGAAAGCGGGATCCAAATCTCTCATTGAAACTGACATGGTGATCTTTGGTTTGTAAGAGGTATTTTCACTCAAAGTAGACCGAGAGGGAGAAGTGGAGGTGCCCTGCAACACAATTTACACCAACAGTGAGCTTCACAATATAACTTGCTTTCACTAATTGAATTTGGAGAGAGACAAATTTATATCACTCATCAAAACAAGGGGCTAAAAATAGCTGTAAATCATTGAATACTCCAAAGAACATCCACTACCCAAATGTAATTCAACTCAGGTATCCTACCAAAAGGAAGCACAATGCACAAACAAGTAAAATTAGTAAAGAAAACATCTATCTACTTCATCGAGGGAAGCAAAAACATTGTTGAGATCTCAATTACAAGCTGGAAACTCTTTTCCATAGTAAATAGTTTACGATGATCCTCTCATCAGTTCTGTAGAACCAATCATACATGAGCTCCAACTTGACTCTTGTATTCATTGAGCACAATGTAAAAATAGATACAATCCCACCTCTGGAAAACAAGATAGAGAAACAGATGCTAAAAGATCTGGAAAAAGAGGAATTCGGCAGGCATAATGTCCAGCGTCCAAAGATGCAGATGGCTTACATAAAAAACTTACTGATAAAATTATTGCGGTGACCCTTCTTAAGGAAAAATGAATCTACAGAAAAATGGTGTCTTAGTCACACCAACCAAATGATAGCAAAGAAGGAAGCTAAAAAAGTTGTTCGAAACGCGAGGGCTAAGGTATATAAGGAGGTTTATGACAAGTTGGATACCAAAGAAGGCGAGAAGGATATTTATAGGCTTGCAAAGATGAGAGATAGGAAATCGAAGGATTTGGGTATGGTTAGATGTATCAAAGATGAAACGCAAAGGGTTTTAGTCAAAGATGAGGAGATTAAGGAGAGATGGAAAGATTATTTTGATAAGCTATTTAATGATAGTCATGCTCAAGATCTTGGAGACTTCTCCATTCCTTTTCATGAGATAAATCGTGACTTCATGCGCAAGATTCAAAAGAAAGAAATTGCAGAGGCTTTGAAGAAAATGAAATCAAGAAGGGCAGTTGGCCCAGATGGTATACCTATCGAGGCTTGGAAATGCTTGGGAGAGAAAGGTTTAGAATGGTTGACAAATCTTTTTAACTTGATTTGGCGAACAAATAAGATGCCTAATGAGTGGAGGAAGAGTACTTTGGTGCCTTTATATAAGAATAAGGGTGATATACAAGATTGCACAAACTATCGTGGTATAAAACTCATGAGTCATAATATGAAACTTTGGGAGAGGGTGATTGAGTCTAGGTTGAGGAAGGTTGTCATGATATCGGGGAATCAATTTGGTTTTATGCCTGGAAGATCAACTATGGAAGCTATACATCTTCTTAGACAACTTATTAAAAGATATAGAGAGAGGAACAAAGATTTGCATATGGTTTTTATTGATTTAGAGAAGGCATACGATAGAGTACCTAGGGACGTTCTCTGGTGGACAATGATGAAGAAAGGTGTTTCTCTCAAATACATTAGTATAATTAAAGATATGTATGAAGGAGTAGTAACCAATGTCCGCACTTGTGGAGGGGTGACAACCAATTTTCCGATAACGGTTGGGTTACATCAAGGATCTGCTTTAAGCCCTTTCCTATTTGCGATAGTGATGGATGAGCTTACGAGATCAATTCAAGATAATGTACCGTGGTGTATGTTGTTTGCTGATGATATTGTTTTGATTGATGAGTCTAGAGCTGGGGTTAATGCTAAGTTAGAATTATGGAGACAGACATTGGAAGCTAGAGGTTTTAAGTTGAGTAAGAGTAAGACTGAATATATGGAATGTCGGTTTAGTAAGCAACGAAGTAGTGATGGGAGTGTAGTGAAGCTTGGTGAGCAAGATATACCGGTGAATGATTATTTCAAATATTTGGGATCCATCATTCAAAAGTATGGAGAAATTGATGGAGATGTAAATCATAGGATAAAGGTTGGGTGGATGAAATGGAAAAGTGCTACTAGAGTGTTGTGCGATCGTAGAATGCCATTGCGGTTGAAGGGAAAGTTTTATAGGACGACTATTAGACCCGCTTTACTATATGGTACGGAATGTTGGGCTGCCAAGAGACATCATATTCAAAAAATGAGTGTAGCTGAGATGCGGATGCTTAGATGGATGTGTGGAAATACAATAAAAGATAAGATTCGGAACGAAGAGATACGTAAGAAGGTAGGTGTTGCACCCATTGAAAATAAGATGCGCGAGAATCGTTTACGGTGGTTTGGACATATTCGGCGAAGGCCTAATGATGCTCCAGTTAGAAGGTTGGAGAAATGGGAAAATATATTAGTTAAAAGAGGTCGGGGTAGGCCTAGAAAGACTTGGATGGAGATGATAGGAAAGGATATGAATGCTTTGAACCTCACCGAGGACATGGCGTTGGATAGAAATGATTGGAGGAAAAGGATTCATGTGGAAGACCCAAAATGAATTTCTTTTTTGGTTCATATCGCTGACCCCAATTGTTTTGGGATGAAGGCGTAGTTGTTGTTGTTGTTGTTGTTGTTGTTGTAGTCACACCAACCAAATCCACCCAATGGTACCACAGCACTCACTATAAACCATGCAAATTTAGTCAATGATATAATAGTGCTCATTAATATTATGCAAACCGTTCAGACAAAAATGACAGAGGAAGTGTTTTCATGTAGGTCAGCATGTTGATGCATAACCACACTATGAAACAAAAAAAAAACAAATAGGCATTCCTTTCATTCCACGGGAGTGAGTATTGAGATGGTGCGCAAGTTCATCTGGTACGTCCATTCTCAATTTGTCCTTTACAATCCATGACATTACTAATTATGTGATAGATAAATACTGGTCACCACAATTCATGAATCTTTTCAGAGAATGAAAGAACTACATAGAGAAAACAGTTGTGTCATGCATCTTCTGGCCACTATAAAAGTAGAAAGAATTAGGTCCTAGTGTTTTCCTTTTTCTCTGGTAACAGAGGTCCTGGTGTCCTGAGGATGACAGAGTCAGACAATCAAGTGCAGTTCCAAATAATGGAACAACTAGTCGTAAGAGTTATTTTAACTATGAGTCCTCATACTCCACATATATAAATAATTCTCAAATTTTTATACAAAAACTGGAACAAATTATACAGTGCAGGCACTACCATTAATTCATACATCTAAATATAAACCAAGTTGTGACACGGTCAATTTTGCCTCGGTTTCATTGTCAGCTATTGTTTTCAATCAAATAGCAAACACCATACTGATCATTTTTTATTTGTCCCGCATGTGTACATGAAATATTAGCATGAAAAAACATCATAGTGGTGTTGTAACAATAGAATCAAAATAATCTGCATTGCAAACTAAGGAAATATCAGAATATTTCCATAAAAAAACTTCATTTCCTGAACTGGCTTCAACAACCCAACTTTCATGACAAAGAGAACTAAGACGATCTCATTCACGATACGAAATTGGAAAATCAAAATTGGAAATTAAAAAAAAACTACTTGAACTTCAAAGATCTTGTCAACCTAGAGGCAGTCGAATAATTCTCATTGAAATTCCCATGCCTAAACACCACAAATTGTTCCTATCGAAGTTGTGGAAAAACAAACGATTTCTTGGATCAACACAAAGGCAGCGATACATTCAATAAAGAAAGAAAAAATCAACTCACGATGCTAACAGTGACAGGGAAAAGGAAAACAAAAACAAGAAATCCATACAATCTGATCACCACCTTCGCCATCAGAACAGGATGCTTCGTCTCAAAATACAAAAACAGAACCGGATGCGATCGACGCAGATCCCGATCAAACAAAGATCCCAATTGTTCCCTTCTCAATCGAGAACGGACTCAGAAACCAAACCAACCTCCCAAACCCATCAAATCTTTTATACGTCAACCAAATACCCCGGATCACCAAAAGAAACCAAATCTCATCTACCACCACCAAACTTGATGAAAACCAACAAAATTCACGCAGAAAAAGAAGGGGAATCGCACCTCACACTTCTCGTCTCGATCACTGACCGACCGCCACTGCGAGTCCCACACGAACCCGACGACGCAAACCCTCGAGAAAATTCAACGCTACTTATGAAAACCCCGCAACCAAAAAAAAATCACAAAAAAAAAGTAGAAAAAAAAGTCGGAGAAAAAAGCTAAACCTAACCTTAGGGCCCAGAAAAACCAATTTATCAATTTTCAAGAGAGAGAGAGAGGGGCGTGCTTATCACTAAGGGAAGCAAAGGCCCCAGGTGAGGAACTGTGATGGACTGTAACAGCCCATTAAAATATTCCTTCTGCCACCCCCACAGAAAGAGATTACATCCCCCCAAAAATAGAAGTCCATTGAAGAACAACAACAAGAAGAAGAAAAGGAAGGGGGGTGTAGGGGTAAAATTAGAAGAGGTAAAAAGGTTAGGGTTAGGGCAAAAAGAAAGGAACAGAGAAATTGCCTTCCGGACGTTCCCGGTAAAAAAAATCTTTAACCGGGAAACCACACTCTGAAGAGTTTGAAAAGGTGAGGAAGGGAATGAGGGAAAAAATTGTGGGGATTGCTTTTCCCGGAATTGCTTTTCCCTCCTTCCCCCGTCCCTCGTGGCTTTCGCTTTCGAGGGCCGGAGAGGAGAAAATAAGAAGGTGATCACCATTCACCATGGCCAAACGGTGAGTCAGAGTTACTACCAACCCTTCCTTCCCAGGCAGCAGTTTCACAGTTTCCATATTTTCTCCCATTTCCTAATTTGGCGCGAAATCGCTCTTTTCAATTTTCCAGGGATTTCTTTTCTTATTTTTAGGTTTTCCTCCCTTCCCTTTTCCGTTACCTTGATGGCCAGAACGAGTGGAGCATACGGCGGGTGGAGTATGATCACAGCCACCGGCGATATTTTTATATATAGCGGCATTTTATCGAGATATTTTGAAACGATGAAGAAATCCCAACGGCCGATATAATCTCAAAATTCACAATGTTTTCAGCCATTTAACCTCGAATGAAAATGACTAGATATTAATGAGTTCAGTTTTTTTATATTTTATATTGTTTTTTTATTACCTATATTTTATATTTCATGTTTTAAACATTTTTTACATGCCAATAATTTCTGGAACACAAATTGGTAGACGTGTGATATTATCAATTTCATAAAATATCAAGTGGATTTTGAAAATCTTGCCTCTGAAAATGCTACGCGATCTCTAAAATCTTTTCTCTTTCCGTCTTTCATATTGCAAATATTTTACTCTAAAGTTTTAAATATATACATATATGTGTATGTTTTTGTTTTTATTAAAATATTAATATATTTAGATTCCTGGCTTTTTATGAAAAAACAGACAGTTTTCAATTCATGACAACTTTTAGCCTGCCCCAAAAAAAAATTGGGAAAGAGAATTGTGACAATGGACCGTGCTTAGGGATACACATGTGCCGAGTTAGAGCAGATGGCTCGAGCTTGAACAACATTGTTCAGGCTAGGCTCGGTTTGAGCTTGAGCCAAGCTTGACCGTTATTCAAAAAAAAAAATTTGTAGGATTCAATCTCTCGATCTCTCCCGACAGAGCACAACCGGCCACTATTAAGCCCGCCTTTATTTTGAGAATAATATGGCCAAGAAAAATACATATAATAAAAACCTACTTGATTGTCCAAGAGAGAAAAATTTTCAAATATAACAAAGTCAATACTTCTTAGAAAACAAAATAATGTCGTAACCACTAAGAAGACAATGACTTTTGTGAATTAATTTGCAAATATGTTATATATATATATATATATTTTTTTTTAATGCAAGCCTTATCGAGTTTTTTGAGCTTAGTCGAGCTCAATAACTTGATGAAGCTCAGCTCATTTATTTTCCGAACAAGCTCGAGCCGAGCTTAAATGGGTCGAGCCTTAGCTAACTCAGCTGGTTGTGAATCCCTAGCCGTGCGTGGATAAATTAACGGCCTTTAAGATGGCGTTAAATTGGGGCTGGCTGCTTTTTTTTTGTTTAATTTAATTGAGGAGCACATGGCCCGCGAATGATGCCCTGAAACTTTTTCAAGTACGTTTTGAAATAATGGAAAGGGCCTCTCTGTCCGTCTTTTCTTTTCTTTTCTTGCGTTTAACCGTTTCAGTTTTTACCATTCTTTTGGGATTCAGGCATTTTCCTTTTCACCCTTTACATGGTCGAGATAGCCCTAGTTTAATGATAGAATGACCTTCATGTCCCTAGCTGGTTAGGTAGCGGAAGTCATGAAAGGTAAGAGCTGTCAGTGAACCTCTCCTTGTGGTGGGACGTTGCAGGTTCAAAGCCCAAAGGTACGTTGAATAATAACGTGGGGTCTGCCTAACCACAGCTTGCCTTTCAAAAGAAAAAAAAAACTCTTGCATGTGGGTACGTTTTTGCAAAAGTGTGGATGGCTAAAGTTCATAAAATTATTCACATGAAAAGTGATCAAGATCATGAATCTATTGTTACCAAGTTCATGAAATCAATGATTTCAGAGTTTTTGACATTGGTCATGCTTAACAAGTTCCAAACGTGAGATTGTGTGTTGGTGTGTTAAATAACTTTTCCAAAAGGATGCTTTACCTAATCCACTTTGGTTGAGAGATGCTCCTAGCGCACATAGTAGCCGTCGACGATTCTTCGAAAACTATCTTCACCGGTGAATAATGATTAATCGGCAAACAATGGACTACTCAGTAAATCATAATCAATCGACAAGATAAAAAAAATCATGATTAATCATTAAAAATTTGTCACCTTTAATAGCTAATTCTTTGACTAATCATGATTAATAGATTATGCAGAAAATCATGAATAATCAATTAAATGATAGCGATATTTTAAATAAACTATTATACATAATATAATCTTTTTTGCTAAAACAAATTAGTTAATGTCAAGATATGTTAAAGTACCTTTAATAAACTCACAAAAATATATAATGGAATTTTTTCTGTTTAATTTTTTTTTTGGATTTTATTACTTTTAATATGATATTAAATATCTTTTAACTTTTCTTCATTCAAAATGTAAACTTTGTTTTTCATTCATTTTTTATTGATTCTTTCTCTCTCTGGAAACAGTTGAATACTTACTTTCAATAAAAATTAGCACCGATTAATCGCGTTCAATGGAAATCACAGTCCCTCAGCAATTTGTGTGATTCGTGGTTGAGGACAGCTACATTGCTATGGCAGCCAATCATAAATCAAGTAACAACTAGAGGTGTATTTGTACCATGGTTATGAGAGCTAGGGCATTCAAATAGAAGTAGGGCTGGTAAACGAGCCCAACATGGCATGTTCGGGCTGGGCTCGTTTACTAGTTGATCGAGCTTGTGGCTCGGCTCATGTTCATGTTTAGCCGAGCCAAGCTCGAGCTTGACTTGTTCCTGAATGAGACTAGCCGAATACCAGCTGGCTAGTGTAAAAACATTTCATGTTATTTATACATAGTATATGCATTTTTAAATATTATACTTGAAAATGTATATAACTTTTTATAAATTACATTTAACAGTCCATATTTTCCATATATATTTTTCATTCATCTTTCTTTTTATATATATTTTTTGCATTCTTTCTTTTATATATTACATAAAATATATACTATCCACAAAAATATATATTATCTATACGAGCACTATCGAGTCGAGCTGAGTCACGAGCTGCTCTGTTCGTTCATCAGCCTTAAATAGATGCATGATCCAGAAACCAAGTCTTTTAGGGTCTTAAATCTTTAGCCAATCCCCCTAACTGTGCCAGAAAAAGTTGAATTTGTTTGAGTGTGAATTTCATATATGGCATATTGTGCCCCAAGCTAAATTAGACGTCAAAAGATGTGTTTAAGGTTTTCCAACAAGTAGTAGAGTCGGTAATTGTGGACCTTGCCAAGTTTATGAGCTTCAACTTATCCATAGACCTATAACAAAGACACATACAAGTTTAGGATTCATTATACCTAAGGAAAGTACTGAAGATTATGGATTTTAGTATGCAAGAGAAATGTAGGAAAGAAGCAAGAATGTATATTTTTAAGTTTGTTATGTATTGCATGATGGATGACAAGCCAATAATGTTCGACATAGTTCACGATCTGCAAGCCATATGCATAAAACATGTAATAAATAGTGAAGGATACTATAAATTATTTTGGCATTTATACTCTCTCTATATATCACACAAACATAGTTTATTAGTTTTACTTATTATAATAGCTATTAAAAAATGAATAAAACAATATATATCTCATATTATTGGTTATTGGATTTACTAATTACAATAATCAATCAATCAAAATATAAGCAATATATATATATATATTATAGATTATCTTGGCACTTATACTCTCTCTGTATATATCACACACAAATAGTTTATTAGTTTTACTTAATATATAGCCATTAAAAATGAATAAATCAACATATATATCATATTATTACTTATTAGTTTTACTAATTACAATAATCAATCAATGAAAATATAAGCAAATATGTATATATATATTCTAATAAAGTCAAATAGAATCAATCAACATTGTTTTCTTTTTTTTTTAGGAGGGAAAAGGTTTTGTGGCAACTTGAAAGCTAACTTTCAATTAAAATTGTTGATAAAAGAACCAATCACGGGTAAAATAATATGTGATACTAATACAAAAACAAAATTAGACGCAACAAAGAGAAGCCAAGATTGCATAAAACAAATAAAGGTAACATGAAGATCTAATAATCCAACTTAAATCTTCTATTGCCAACACTCTTTTTACACAAGTTATATGATTGGAGTTTGAATGACCTCAATATTACTGTAAGAATTTCCAGAACCTCTAAGCAAAGGACAACCATCATCACCATATCATAAATTACTTTCTTTAAATCACATTCATAGCATAAATATAGCTTGTCTAATCAAATTATTTCATGTTTAGTTGACTTTCTTATCCATCCATGGGGTAGAAACATAATTCTAAAAGTAGACTTTTCTTGATTGGCTATCAGGGTTGAGTACCGAATTTCATATTCCTCATGGGTCATTTACTGGTCTTCTCAAAAATTAAAAAATATTTAACTTATTTAGGCATATATTTCATGGCTTCAATTGAAAAATGAATTTTTACCTGATTGATTGGGATGTTTTAAGAGATTAAAGATTGATAATTGCACTTCTTATTTTTTAGGAACGCTCAAAATCTCACACCAAACATTACTTATGCTTCTAACTTTACCATTATTCGAGCATGGTGAAAAATGGTGGATGAATAAAAATTGTTTCTTATGTCTTATAAAAGAATTACAAACAATGAATAATAGTATAAATTCTACACAATGTTGGCAGTTCAAAGAATTTCCTTTAGGGTCACATGAGATAGCATGAAAGTTGGGTAGCATTATTATAACATAGGTTCTCAAGTTCAAATTTCACAAGAATTGTCCCTAACTTGCCTATAAAAAAAAAAAATCCTTTGGCACTATGTCACCAACACAATATCAGTTAAAGTCATTCTTTGTAACGCGAAAATTAAACTCACTACTCGTTGGTTTTATAAAACTCTTGATATTCAATTCTTCAAACATGTGAAAGATTTTGGTAGGATTAGATTTAAAAACCTCAGTGACACATTCTTCGAAAAGATTGTTTTGAAACTGTAAAATCGTGCATTTCTTTCACAATTTTGAAGCTGTATGATAAATCTGCTTAAAAAAATTTATTATTTCAAAGCATAAGTTTTTTTATTTTTTTGATCACTTCTTACTTGATTTCTCTTAATCTTCTTAGATAGTTTACACTTTCACATTTCTTGAACACTCATTTTTCATTTGACATTCATTTCACACCGTGTACTTTTATTTATTTATTACTTTTTACTTTTATGTCACTTTTTTACTTGTTTCAATTTATTACAAGCATTTCTTACTCTAGTAACGGTTTTTTTAGAAATCGATTAAGGTAGTCGTTAAACATTGTCAAAGAATAAACCACCCTAGTTTGCCTTATTCCATGATAGGTTCAGTTTCAAACTAGACTTCTGGCAATCATTTGTAGCTCATCAATCTTCTAGAATGTTTTTTGTTACATATAAATCTATTTAGATCTTTTAGCTTCTTGAAAATTAATGTCATCCTAAATTTATGGTTTAACTAAATCTATAAAGATAAAACATCATGATCAACCCTTTGGGATTAGTTTAAATTAGAGCACAATGCTTTTGGATTTCTCATGAAAAGAAAATTACCATTTGCTATAAAAGGAGGCTCTACATGAAATTATTTATGGATAAGAAAAGCTTATAACTACTTTGTTTGCATTGTTGTGGTAGGGCTCATAAAAGCACTTTATTTTGTAATATTCTCACGGAAAGCCCGTATTTCTAAATCACACAAATGTGCTCCTAAGAGAGCATTTGATTGGAGGGATGACACCATCCACTATCACTGCAAGGCATGGGGCTTGTGCATCCACACAAACACGAGATAAGCCGGGCTACAAGACACCACATCCCTGTGGGTCCAACACTGTTTCACCCCTTCCATGGAGCAAGGGTGTCTAAACGTTGTTGGACAAACCTTACAAAAAAAAATGGGTGAGGAGGGGATAAACCTCCCTCGACCCCAATTTCCCCTCTCTTCCTCCTCCCACATATTGTGATCCTCTTTGGTGGCATCCTCTCTGACACGGTGTTCTCACTAAAGGTGCTCTTCTCAACTATTGAGTGAACCCTAACCCAATTTTAGGGTTAGGGTTTCCTAAATCTAATTTTTTTATATGGTTTAGATTTCATACTTTTATATTTTAATCCCTATTTTTCAATTTATTGAGTGAATGATGCTAAAATCTGATTTTTTTTGTATGCTTTAGATGATAAAGGTTTTATATTTTAATCCTTATTTTTGAAATTTATTAATTGAATAATTCTAACTCCAATTTTTTTTTTATATAGAATATGCTTTAGATTTTAGGGAACTTGTATTTTAATCCTTATTTTTGTAATTTATTCAGTGAACGATGCTATATCTATTTTATTTAGGATATGCTTTAGATTTTATGGGTTTTGTATTTTAACTCTTATTTTTTTAATTTATTTAGTGAATGATGTTAAATCTATTTTTTTATGATATGCTTCAGAATTTAGGTGTTTTGTATTTTAATTCTTACTTTTATAATTTATTGAGTGAATTATTCTAAAATCAAATTTTTTTATGCTTTAGATTTTAAGAATTGTGTATTTTAATAAATATTTTTGCAATTTATTGAGTTAATGATGCTGAATTTGTTTTTTCGGATATGCTTTAAATTTTAGGGGTTTTGCATTTTCATCTCTATTTTTACAATTTATTGAGTGAATGATGCTAAATTTATTTTTTTGGTATACTTTAGATTTTAGAGATTTTATATTTTAATCTTTATTTTTACAATTTATTGAGTGAATTATACTAAATTAGAATTTTTTTAGCATGCTTTAGAATTTAGGAATTTTGTATTTTAATTTTTATTTTTGTAATTTATTGAGTGAATGTATGTTAAATCCATTTTTTTTTCAAGTATGCTTTGGTTTTAGGCTTTTGTATTTCAGTCCTTCTTTTTGTATCCCAAAGGTGTTTGGCGTAATGGGATGGGGCTTAGGCCTCTAGGTAGACCGTTTAGGTTCAAATCTCATGGGCATCAACCTTGCATAAGGTGAAGCATGGCAACTCCTTGGGGTAAGGGCCAACAGTCATGATCGTAAGTATGACAAGTAGAGCCAGCGCAACCAGGTCTCTGGTCTTGGGGATGATTTCTTTGTGTAAATATAAAAAAATTTACGTATTTATAATATATTGAGTGCATTTTAAATTTATTTTTTGTAATATATTGAGTAAATACATGTTAAAACTAAATTTCTTTTTTTATCCTTAAAGTATGATTTTTTATCAAAATGGACAAAACATTTGTATTATGTGAAGATGAATCAAATGTGGGACAAATGGACAAAAGTGTTCTAACCTGGTTGATATAAACACTAGACAAAGACACCATGTGACTGTCATGAATAGGGTCAAGACAGGGCTGAACAGAACATGGTGTCCTTGTGCAGGATTGTCTACAAATCAAACGCCCCCTAAGGCTGAACGTATTGGTGATTGATATATAACTTATTTTGATGTCACTAAAAATTCATTGAATTTTAGTCTTGAAAGATACTGCTAGTAGAACACTAGCATGTTGAATTTCTAGAATTCTGATGTTTCTATACTTTTGATATATAATGTTAAACAAAAAGAAAAAAATAATTGTAATAACTTCTAATGAACTATCCGAAGATGACAGTGTCATGCCTTTGAGCGTTGACATAGTCTTTTGTTGAGTATCTCGGGCTAGTTTGGTCATTTAAGAGAAAATCGTCGGGACTTAAGCGGAAGGTTGACGTTTGATTGCAGTGTGAGAAAAAGCGCGTTGCAGGGGTTGCGAGGGACAGAACAACAGAAAGTTGAAGCCGGTGGGGACCACTTGGTTTGCCCGAAGCACGATGTGGGACACCACCGCCAGCACGATAAACGCATAAGACGCTGTTGGACTACAACTTTTTCGCCTACCGAGCACGACCATCAATCAAAGGGGCTACCAGCCTCACACTTAAAGGTGGAGTCCACATATCTCTCTCTATTGCCTTTATATCAAAGCAAATTAAATTTTTATTTTTTATTTTTAAAGGTAAGCTGACCTACCAGAAAACAGCCGCCCCATGTGATAGAGGGATTCGATCCTGGGCCTTCAGCTTGACACAGGACCCAGCCACCTCGGTGTGTAAGCAAACTACACGATATGAGTTAAAAATCAAGTATTCTTACTTGTAAATATTTGAGTAACTTATTTTAAGCCATCCAAACCTTTTGGGTTACTACAATCAGTAGCCTTGTTTTTATTTTTATTTGATCACCTTGATAGATGTGGACCCTGATGCAATAAGGGCTTCATGCTTACCCAAGCTTGGTCTGACTCTGTTAGGTTGAGCCCATTTCAGACCCATTAATTTATTGGGTGGGGTCTGCGCTGCAATATGTGGCCTGAGCCTACAACTGCGGGGGCACCTGCATGGCTAGCAGGGTGATTGTGAGGACGCTGAGATGAAAGCACTAGATCAAACCCCGCTGGTGTACGAGTGTATCCGTAGCTTTCAGAGGTGGGCCACGTAAGGCAGGGTGGTTGTGGGGTTCATCTAGAGCTTTTCTGTCTCCAGTGAGTGTTCATCGTCATCAAACCTACCCCATACTTTTTATTGAATTTTAGTATTTTTTTTCAAAATTTTGATCATACACGTGATTTATATAAGCTTATTTTTATAGGAATCAGTTATTGGAGCGTTTGTTTGATTTCGATGCATGGATAGGTTTTTATAAGTTTCAAAAATCAACGGCCTATAATTTTTGTAAATTTTCCAAATACCATTTTTTCTATCCAAAATTCATGATCCAAGCCTGGTTTTTTAGTAAATCAATCATGCTCAACACATATGTGCAGTCAAAAATTTTAAAAAAATACCAATTTTTTTTTCATTGAGTAGGTTTAACATGTTTTTTTAGTGGTTAGGTTTTCATTCCAATATATATGTATAGCCAGGTACTCAATAACCCATCGGACGCCTAGCTTGATGTCCACCGGTGCTCCTTGAGATATAAAGTTACTTTTTTTTATCATTGAATGATTAAATTTTGCAAACTGAAATCTTATAAATTGCCATCCAAATTGAAATTGTTGAGGGGTTTTTCATTTTATTTTATTTTTTAAAATTGTACAAATGAATGTGTTCTACATGCTTGGTTTTGTAAGCATTAGATTAGACCGTCTGATTAAGACGTTTGAACACGTTTTTCAAGACCTAATTAAGAATCAATAGTATTGAGTTTAGAGTTTTCATAAATATTCAAACAAAAAAAAATCATGTTTTTTCCCACACAAAAAAATAGAAAGTACGGATTCCTAACAAACGTGTTACTTGGTGATTTTCGGAACTAATTAAAGCGGGCCTTTAAAAGGATGATGAAAAACTAATCATCACGTTAAATGCAATAATAAGAAACCGGAACCTTTTTGTAAAATGCTCATAACTTGGGAGCCTTTCAACAATTTACTCCAAATATTTTAAAACCATTGAACCAAGCAAGAATGTCAGGAAATACAAGGGGCAATTGTTTAAATAAGCAAACTGTTAATAATTCTTAGAATGGTTGCAGTGTCTGGATGTTATAAAAAACTGAACATATCTGCTAAGGCAGCAGCTTGGCTGCTAAGCATAACTCAGAAATCAATGCAATGCTCACTCACTCCCCTGTAAGGAAGGCCACCAATGCACATGCAAGAGAAGAAAATGGTCAGTTCATGGTGGGCCCCAAATTATTTATAAAGAAATAAACGGTGAGCCTAGTGAACCTCATTTGTCAAGCTTAATGGGATTTTCATATATCCTAGCAATATTTAGATTATGATATAATTTTGTGTTTCATTGGTTAGAAGAACTAGGGGTGTCAACGGGTCAGGTTTGGTTCCGACCCATGTAGAGCCAGACTCAAACCAGATTTAAGATGATGATACCGGGTCTGGGCCTGTATCTAATCGAACCCACCATAAGAGAAATCATACCCGGATCTTATAAGGACTACATGAACCAGACCTCAACCATACCCGGTAAGATAATGATTTTTATCATTTTATTGAGTGATGATACCCGTATCCAAATGGGGCTGAATTTTAACCTTCGTCCCCGCCTCCATCCCCGTTTCATACCCTTCATCCCCGGTCCAAACGAGGCAAGGAGGGGCGGGGCCCCGCTTTCCCCCGGTCCACTGCCATCCCTAAGCAAACTAGTCAGGATCAGGTAATTCAGGGTCAGGCCTGATGAGATAGAGTGTCCTTTGATGGGATCCATTCCTATTTCTTACCTATCTGATTGGACATGACTCTGGATATAATAAACCCAGGACATTTTTTGGCGTTTTAGGCAAACGGATTGGGTACATGACTGATCCAGATCCAAACATAAATTTCAATGGTAGATCTGAATCCCAATATGGATATATACAAACAAGATCTGATGTAGTAGAGTTAAAATCCATATGACCAATGGGGGCTCCGCTTGTTTGGCGTTGGGACGCTGCAACTTCAAAACCCAATGATATGTTGTGTAACTGGTGGGGGTCTGCCTAACCCCAGCTTGCCTTTCAAAAAAAAAAAACAGAGTTAAATCCATATCAAAATTTTTATGCTGATACTGGATCCATCGAAAAACATTTGGAAGAACGAATTTTACATGAGAAAATTGTATACAGGTTGGATTTAGTCTGAATGCAATACAAAATTGATATAATTTCAATACAAATTCGAAAAAAGTCTGACCACGAGTCTAAATCTAATCCGGTCATGTTCAAATCTAATTCAGAGAAAAACTATGTCACAGATCCAGATCGGAGATCCAACATTAATTCAATCCGTTATTTTAGGTGGGCTAGGTCAAATGGTTTAAGCACTATCTAAAAAATCACGTTAAGAGCCCGGCCCAGGTTAGGCCCAAGCACGTCTAAGTTGCTCATGTCACAATATACGACTAGAAATGGGTCAACAACCCTGGTGGGCCATGCCTGGATCATGACCCACATTTGCCTGGGAACGACCACCACCACCCTACCCAATGTGATAATCATAATAATCATAATAATAATCATAATAATAATAATAATAACTTCTATGCCATTTAAAATATGCCTTTTAAGTTTGAACCCACCTCCCTAATTTCCAGCAAGGTATTTTTTTTTTCTTATATGAAAATCTTCAAAATGGCACCCAAATTTGGAGCACAACTTAAAAACTATCTAAACTTTATGGTACAATTAAAAAATGCCCATAAACTTTGAGTTTTATTTTACACCAAAGTTTTATTTTTATGCGACTTGGGAATCAAATGGATTTTGAATTAATAACTACATCTTCAGAAGCAGAGAAGGGCGTCACTCATCTTGTAGGAGTGACCCGTGGATCACCAAGTTTGAAACCCACTGAGGATATCGCTTACCATAAGGCGCAGAAGCTGGGTGTACTTACCTGTGGCAGGGGGGACTTCAAAGGATTAATCCTAGAATCATGTCTCTTTTTTAGGGTAAGTTTGGTTGTGTTTTCAAAAAAATGAAAGTGAATCAATGTGATTTCAAATGTCATGAGAATATAAATCATGCACTTCATGAGATTTTATTCATGTTTGGTTGGTTTGAGAAAATGAATCTCATTTATATGAGATTATTATTTTTTGTTTGGTAAGTTGACATTGATTCTTTTTTTCATGTCATACCTAATTGGATTATGATTTGGATACATATTTGAATCCAATTAAGCTTAAACTTGAACATGGATTTTTAATGCTTCATGGATTGGATTTATCCTAGTTGGATGCAGTTAGGCTTAATTTTGGATCAAATGGATCATGAATTGGATATAGTGAACCATGAACTGAATCAATGGATTTTTTGGATTTACTCTACCAATGGAACATTGATTTAATCAATGGATTTTTTTGGATTTAGTGGATCATGGTTTGAGTTATTATATTTGGTTCATGGTTTGGGTTTTAATTGAATCATGGTTTGGGTTTATCTCACATTTGGATTTAGTTAGATTTAAGTTTGAATCTAATAAAGTGATTTTCAACAAATTATGAATTGTATTTATAACATAAATTGCTCAAATAACATACATTGAACATAATATTTTCTCATTAAACAAGAGTGACCCATACAACTATTCACTAGATAACTTGGTTCAACGAGACCTCTGGTTGTAGTCGAGCCACATTTGTCTGGAAATTTGCTTTCGTAGTTCAGAATTGGAGTTGACAGCACCCGAATAATCATAAAACTCCGTATTGTTTGGCATTGTAGCACCACCAACAACACTAAATAAATAAATATATGAGTAGGCCATAAATAAATAATATATATAGGCCATAAATAAATAACATATACATATGAATAGGCCATAAATAAATAACAAAAATATGTTATTTTAGATCTTTAGTGGAGCTCGTCAAAATGAAAAAACCATTATGGTGAGCTCCTCCCCTTCCACGGCTCCTCCTTTGCAACCATGAAAATAGCTAGTTGTGTTTGCCAGAATCCATTCTATTTCGTCGAGCTCCACCCCCTCCCTCCTAGTGGAGCTCGCTGGAATCTATTCTATTTCGTCGCGCTCCACCTCCTCCCTCCTAGTGGAGCTCGCTGGAATCTATTCTATTTCGTCGCGCTCCACCTCCTAAGCAATCACGAAAAGGGCTACTAGAGTTCGTTGGATCCAGTGAGCTCCTCCCTCTCCACCCTTTCAACAACCAACCCTCCAAGCAGCTAATGAAGCTCACCGGAATCCATTCCGGCGAGTTCCACCTCACTCTCCTTCAATAGCCATGAAAATGAACAAAAATAACTTCCTTTTACCTAATTTTTCAGCTTCTTTATCTGGTGATAGACATTTTTTTTTTCAGTTTTATGATGATACTGCACTAATCGACTCGTGCTTTCTTGAAATCTTCTCTAATGTTCTTTATATAGGAGAGGAGAAGACGAGATGAACGTTCTGTTAGGTGTAAGAAGGATGATAGAGAGAATTCAAAGGAGAAACTGGGCTGTTTTGAAAGAGGTAGTCTTGATGAGGTGGAATAGTCCCACATTGCTTGTGCTTGAGTTTTCTGTGGGGTTTATAAGCCACTTGAGAACTCATACACTTGTTCTTGAGAACAATAGAGTGGGATGACCACCACACACACACGCGCACGCCCGCCCGCCGTGCCGAGCCGGTTCGGGTTCGGGTTCGGGTAATTGGCCCTTTAGGGCCATATCCAATCAAGACAAGTATCTTTTTACCCAAAGTTTCTTTGGATTTGGATTCAGTTATGGGAATGGGTAACGGGTCTCACGTCCCCTCGGATTCCGTAACGGGCTCCTTCCACGTTTCATAACCGTTCGTGGGTTATAAAAGCGTGGTCAGGGGTGGGGTTACGGAGAGACTGAGACAGACGATTTCTGAAGAAGCATTCTGCGATTTCCCATCTCTCTCTCTTTTTCCTGTGAGTTATCCCGCAAGGGGTTGTTCTGCAACTGTGGTTCGAAGAGGCTGTTTTCGAAGGACGATCCATCGGGGTGCACCGTTCGGTTCGTCGTGGCTATTGTATCCTGGGGGAAGGACGCCGGACCCTGATCTGCACAGTATGTGGGGGCGAATATTCTCTAAGGGGAGTACTTTCGTACGCCTTAGCCTGCTGCATATTCTAAACATGTGCATGTTGTTTTCTATATGTTCTGTGCCTGTGTTTGTTTATATGCTTACGTCTGGATTTTGGTCTGATGCGGAAAATGCCATGCTTGCTCCCTGTTACTGTTTCGGTCGTTTGTTAATCATGTTATTTACACTGTTATATTTCTTGATTTATATCGTGTTTTATATCATGATGACGATTGTGAAACTGTGTGATCTGAAAAATGATAAAACACGTTCGAGGCACCCAACGTTCATCTCTATTTTTTTTTTCAAACACCCATGAAAAGTAGCATACCAGTGAATCACGAGTGTGATTTCAAATCATTTTGATTCAAAATCACACGAAATCTCACGGGTTGTCATGATTTCGATCGATTCTCAGGTTCATTTGAACATTCGAATCAGAGCTCCTTTAGAATCACTCTCTTATTCCCGTGAGAGTGATTCTAAAAGAACACAATCAAACGTCTCCTTAGATTTGAAAAAACACCAATTTTCAAGAACAAAAATCTTATGATATTTTGGGAATCTCCTATGATAATCATCATCCACACATGAAATGGTTTTTGATGCCCCCAAAGTGGGATTGGTTGGCCCCTATGCAAGGATTATATTGATCTTAATTTTTATAAACTAGAAGATACTCATTGAAATGATAAGAAAGAGTTGAAATATTCAAAGAATATTTTTAGATTATTTCTCGTTTAGATAGAGTAAGTATACTCTCATGTCATATATATATATATATATATATAAGTAAAACGAAAACCTACAACATGTTAATGAAATTGTAGTATTTTTTTTTTAAGGTATGACCCTTTTCAGCATGATTGATTTTGATGCCAAGAATGAAGGCACAATCCTTGCCATCTGTGGCCCATGGGGCTTGACTATTTTCCCTTTTCATTAATTTGAAAAAGATAGGTTAGAGTAAAGACAACAAAGAGTAAAATCTATAAGCTGGACATCATGACCTCTTGTTTGTGCGTTCCATCCTCTTTTTCTTAAGCAACTTGAATGAATGCTTTAATGACTAGTATAGTAAAATTATGTCCATCTTGAGCACCCAATAAATTGGCATATATGAGACCTCAACAAGAATATTCGGCTTTCCGCAGCACAGGTAAGAACAGTCCTTGTCGTTACACAGGAAAACTGCCAATACATGATTCTTAAGAAAAGTAGCACAATTGACACATATTTTTGTAAATATTAAATATAAACATATGTTAACATATATAACAAATACTGAAAGAAATAAAACAGTATCGAATCGTATTATACCATGCCATGTGGTGTGTCTGGATGTCAAATCCGCAAAATTCTTTTGAAAGTGGGGGATTTAATTAACCTCCGGCCCTTGATCCTGTCAAATTGCTGAACCATTAATCCGGATCTGGGCTTGACCAAAGACCAGATGGGCATGGCCACACGCACTCAGTGGATATGAGTAGAGGTGGCCACTGATCTCAGACATGACTTAGATGATCAACAAGGCTCTGTTTGGGAGACGTTGTTGAGAGCAAGGTGATGAAAATTGGCAGATTTGGCAACAACATTCTCATGAGGACATTGTTGATGTTTTGGATCACCCTGTTTTTCATCTTTTTGTTTACTATGCATATATTTCTTTGGCACTCTTGAGTGCCCTTATAAAAAGCCTTAGGGCTTAAGAATCCGGTATATTCAGACCCTCTCTTCTTCTCTTGATGTACTTTGCTTTCAAGTATTTATAAATTAAAAAAACTTTTTCATTCTTGTTTCTTTGCTCTTTTTATGATTGTGCATATGTGTGTTGTGAGTTGCTTGTGCGTTAAAAATGTCTGATTTTAGTGTTTGTGATTATCCGAAGCTACGTTGCGGGGGCCTTCGCTTCTAAGCCCGTGACAGATGAAATTCTCTCATTTATGATGCCGGCACCCTTCCCAATGCCATTCTAACCTCTGGAAAACCGTGATTCCATCAGACAGAGACGACTGGGAATCCACAAATCCGCCATTGCAACTCTCAATGACAGCTCCAAAACAGAGCCTAATAGTAGGGCCAGGTGTTAGGCTCGAGTCTTACGGCACTTGGGTCAAAGATGAACCCCATGACCCACCTCCACTAATCAGGGTATCTTAGATCTGGAATAGACTAGACCAAATTAATTGAAACAAACAAAAATACTTTTAATACATATTTTTTTCTTTTTACAAAGGAGGACTTGTCTGTCAACCAGATTCGACCAAATAATATAGGGGCTGGTGACGCTGGCCTTTGGGCTGGGTCTTCATAGATGGGCCAAAATTAAGATTCTGTCCAAAAATGGCCCAAGATTAGGGGTGTAAGCAGTTGGAATTCAGGCCGAGCATCCAACCAAATCTGAATCCTTTTAGTTGGATCTGCATCAAATTTTGCATCCGAATACAAGTAAGATCCAAATGCGACTAAAATCCGAGTCTGAATACATGTATTTTATGATAGTTGGATTCAGATTTGAATTTAGCTGATCCCCATGCAACTTTGAATACAAATTGATTAGTTGGACTCAGTAGTGCCCAGATTGAAACCGAGTCTGACCCATCTACATCTCTACCCAAGATGAGCTGCACAACCCGACCCGACCCGACCCGACCCGATGGCCACCCTCGGCCCGAGGACAGATTCATGTTGGATAAGGCTGCAGACCTGAAAAGAGAATTCTCAAATCCAGCCAAATGTGTATGTTCGACTTATTTTTGAAGGAAAAGCAATGAACTCAATTAGGTTGGAGACACATGACAGGCCCGGTAGGATATGGACCTGCTCACATGGGCCACATTAATCTTAGAACATGATACCTGTCTGCATAATTACCTTTAGAATCTTTATTCACGTGCACATGCATTTGCAGAGATTACGTGCAAGTACTAACGGCAGTAAAAAGGTAATGTTAATTGGATTCGTAAGTAATGCCAGATTTAGGCATGAACAAGGAGAACACTAAGGGTGCATTTGATTATCTCGGATCTAAGATCCACGGTATTTTAACTAGAGGTCCTTGGATCTCTAGCCCGACTTCCCCCTGCTTGGGGGGTTTTGGCCTAAAACGAGGATCTCAAAACCACGGTTTTCAGATCCTCCGTTGCATGGGGTTTGGATCAAGGCGTCTGCCCCCACGGCTTGATCCGCAAAATCTCAGTTATCCTCATAGATCCGATACCATAGAATAGCACAAGCATAATCTCATTTTTACAAAGAGATAATCCAGTCAATGTATCTAATGCTCTTACCAACCAAAGGCCTAATTCATTTACACTATACTGCAGTGTGACTGAGCTATCTCTCTCTAAAGTGAATCCGAAATTTGATTTTCTGTGGATTACTTTGCATTTGAGAGGGTAGTTTATGGAACTGGATCCAGTGTGGCTATAAGGTCTCACAAATGAAACCCCAAAGAGTCACAAGTATGGTGGGCTCCTTAAAACAATTTATTAAATATAATTATATGATTTATGGGCTGCATGTAACCTATTGTATATGGTTATGGAGGAGGTTATGGGGCATTATGATCTTTAATTAGTAGTGAAATAAATTCAATCCTCAAGAATGCCTATATACGAAGACCATGGTCATGGCAGTTAAGTATAGGCAAATCATTCTTTGTGCTGTTTTTGAGGATTGTTAAGAGCCTTACTATTAGAGATCATTAGGGATGGCAGTGGACCGGGGGAAAGTGGGGCCCCGCCCCGTATGGACCGGGGATGAAGGGCATGAAACGGGGATGGAGGCTGGGATGAAGGTCAAAATTCATCCCCGCGGGGATGGACTTACACTTTCCCCCATCCTGCCCCATCTCCACCCCACCCCATCCCCGTTAATAATATTACTAAAATACCTAAACCTAACTAATAAAATTATAAAAATCCCACAATAATATATGCTAACTTACTCACCCTAATACTAACCCTAAATCGTGCAGCACCACGTTCTTCGGCCCTCAACCCTCTCTCTCTGTCCACCATCGGTGACCATCATTGTCGGTACCAAATTCGTCCACCAACGACGATGAAGGTTCTCCGTCACCATTGGTGACCATCATCGCCGACCCTCTTTCCGTCCACCATCGATGCCAAACACCTCCATAGTACTCGTCTCGGAGAATAGGTTGGGACCATCCTTCTCTCTATTCACCGTAGCTGTCAGTCGATCGAGATCATCCTTTTGCATAACGGTTCTAATACTTAAGGTTGTCACAACCTCATTTTATTCTCTTTTATTCTTCATTTTTTATGGTTACTTGGTTAGGTCTTATTTCATTTGTTGAATCCTCACTTTTTGTCATTTAGGAATGTGTCGTTCTTTTGAAATCCATAGCTATTTTTTTATTTTATCTTTTAAAGACGTGTAGTCTTTTTTAAATCTATACCCCTCTTTTGAAAATTGCTTGAATCATGAGTTTTGCCCTTTAGATATGCATAGTTTGTTTGAAATCTATATGCATCTCTTATCGATTATTGCATGAAGCCTCTGATTTTGTCACTATGAATAGTTTGCTAGCCATCTGTTTTGGAAGATTGCGAATGTGTGTGTATTATGTTTTTCATGGTAGCTATTAGTTTCAATTGAATTTTTGATCCATGGTTCATGGAAAATTACCCTGTTTTTTTTGGCAAGCATTCCTCCAAACGAGCTTATTGTTGTTGCGAAGCAGCTTGAAGATGGTCGCACCCTAGCTGACTACAATATTCAGAAAGGTAAGCATGGTTGGTTTTGTATCTAGAGTATTTGTTATTGTCCTTGTTTTCCTAGTTGTCTTTGTTGACTTGTGTACTTGCAGAATCAACGCTGCATCTTGTTCTGAGGCTTTGTAGTGGGATTATAGAGCCTTCTTTGATAGCTTTGGCTAGGAAATACAATAAGAAAAAGATGATATGCAGAAAGTAAGTTTTTCTTTTGTTATTGTGTCATTCAAAAATGTAGACAATGTATTGGGTTACTGTATGAAGACTATGAGCAACTATGCAAGTTTACAAAATATGATACTATTGGATGGTAATGTCTATGTTGGAGTTCTACATGATTTGTTAAAGAAGTCTGACCATGAATTTACAATGGCTTAATCTTGTCTTGGAGCCTCTTTATTAAAGAAACCTAAGAAACTGAGTTCCTATTCATTTTTTTTTGGTCCCATCTTCAAGGTCCAGCAAATGCAGTCTTTGATTTTATTTTCCATTTAATTAATTTTCAGTTTCTTCATGTTGTAAATAAATGTTTTTTTTCTAAAGTTGCACTAAAATTGTACAAAAACTTAATGGTCCAGGATGCACTAAAATTGTAAAAACAAATCACTGGGCAGCGCGAGGGGTGGGGCGGGGATGGCGACAGGGTGGGGCGGGTTCGGAGCGGGGCAAGGACGGGGATGGGGATAATTAGTTTGAGACGGGGCGGGGGTGGAGACCTTGTCCCTAGAGATCATGGGCTGGAATAGCTTAACTGAGAGCATGTGTTTTTCACATATATGGAGGTAAGCAAACAGAACGGTAGAGAGTGGCTTGGTCATGATGTTTATGACTTCATCCTTAATTGAAATATACCAAACTTTTAAATCACATTTGATCACTTTGTCTTGCACAAAATGAAGATTGATTTCAGTGTGTTTAGTTTTGTTGTGAAAAATCGGGTTTGTTGCACCATACATGGCTATGATATTATCACATCACAAGATTGAGGACTAAGTTTGAGGGATAGCAAGTTCACCAAATAACCATTGCAGCCAAGTAATTTTGACAATAGTTGCAGCAAAGGCATGGTAATCGGATTTGGTGCTAGAGTGAGAGATGATTGTTAGTTTGCCAGAGTACCATGAAATGAGATTAAGGCCAAGAAAGATAGTGTATCCTTCAGTGCATTTTCCATCAATAGGGCACTCTACCCAATCAGCATTTAAGAAGGTAGACAACTGAAAATTAGAGCCTTCCGTAGTAACAAACCATACGTTAATGTGTGCTGCCAAAATATGCTTGATAGCTGTCAATGAACACCATTCAGTTTGTGCACAAATTAGCAAACCTTTTTAACAACAAAGGCAATAACAGGGCTTGTTATGGTTATATTATTGTATGAAGTGTCATGTTGGGTTTTGCATCTTCAAATAAATGGCCTTCAAAATCTTTGGGAATTCCTCTGCATTTGGGTCTCACTAGAGAGACTCATTGGGCAAGTATTGAAGATCGGGTGTCAAGCAAACAGGAAAGTTGGTCGGCACATACTCCTTCCATTGCTGGAAGGGTTGTTTTAGTGCAGCATGTGCTTACTTTTATTCCTGTCCACCTGATGCAAATCTTGTCTATGCCCAAAGTTGTTGAGACAAGATTGGTTAGGCGTTACCAACGGGGGGGGGGGGCTCCGCTTGTCTGGCAGGAGCAATTAGTGCACGTCACCTTGTGTTGGGACGTTGCAAGTTTGAATCTCAATGGTATAGTTGTATAACTGGTAGGGTCTGCCTAACCCCAGCTTTCTCTGTCGAAAAAGAAAAAAAAGATTTAGTTAGGCGTTTTAAAAATTTCATTTGGAGAGGAAACAATGATCAAAGGAAGCCAACTCACATTCTCAAATGGGAGATGGCTGCCCCGAGGGAAATTGGTGGTCTAGAACTGAAGGACCCAGGTAAACTGAATCAAGCTTTCTTGATGAAGTGCTTATTGGTATTGTGCACAGAATACAAACCTTAGGTTAATGTTATGAAAGAGAAATATGAGCTTTTGGGCTGGCCATGGAGTTGGGAGCCGAACTCCAAATGGTTGAGCGGGATTGTAGAAAGGTTGGAGTAAACTTATTGATGATTTTCTCATTGATGTTAAGGTTGAACTTGGGAGGGAGAAAGTAACACAATTTTGGAAGGATGTTTGGCTCAGAGATTCTGCTATTATGAATTCCCACACTCGCCTTTATCAAGCTATTCGAGGCTTGAAGTCTAAAATTTCTCAATGCTGGTAAAATTGTGATGGATGGGAAGTGGTCTTACGTAGGAATCCATATCAAGAAAGTCTGGCAGAATGGCTTGATATCATGTCTGTTCTTGCTTCAAAATCACCTCAAGATTTGCATAGGTTATTTTGGAAGTTTGGTAAGCATGAAGATTTTTCTGTTTCTTCCTGCTACAGGTCACCATGTGTGTCATCAATGAATTGGTTGCCGATAAAAATCGTTATGGGGTCATAGGTTTCCCATTAAAGCTTATTTCATTAGATAGAATTCTTACGGACTCCAATCTTAAGCGAAGGGGGAATCAATTTCCTAGCTGGTGACCTCTTTGTGTATAGCAGCAGAAGAATCAACTCTTCACCTCGTTTGGGAGTGCCATGTTTTCAGTCCTTGCATACAGCCATGTGGTAAGACCTTCACTTGGCCTGGAATGAGGTCTCATAGTTTCGAGTTCTGCTTGTGGCTAAGCCGTTAAATGTCAGAGGTGGTAAGTGGAAATTTGTGTGGAGATGTTGTTACTCAATCTTTGGACCTTATCAGAGAAAATAGTGTTTTTATCACATATAAATGAGATAGAAATACTTCTTATACTGTTGTTATAGAGTAATGCACTGGTTCTGCCCCGTTTTCTCGTTCTACCCTGTTAGGCCCTTTCAAAAATTGTAGTTTTTGATATTTTTTCTCATATCTAATACTATAGATGTGATCTATAGGGTTTGTTTAGTGAGATTTAGTGAGAACCAGCTTTTGGTTCATTAGGTTTTTTCAGTGATCCAAAATCAATGGTTATGAAGGCATCAGTTTTTTTTGTGGTTCAAAAAATGCGTTTTTTTGTCGAAAAAACACGATCCAAGAGCCGATTCTCACTAAATCAAGCATGCTACACATCTAATGGTTTAGATCTATCATACTACGGTTTAACTTGCCATATTGGCCTTTGGTATTGACATGTACAACATTATTTTAATATTTTATTATATTTTAATTTTATTTCAATAAAAACTAATTTTAATGTTAAAATATTCAAAATAATTTTTTATTAATGAAAATAATTTAAAAAACATAAATTTTTAAATGAAAATCATTGTACTATCCTAAAAAATGGTACTTTTTTTTTGAAATATCTGGCAATTTGACAAAATCTGTCACATATTCAAATTTTTGATTCTTGATTTTTGAAGACATTTTTACCTCTTTACAAATACAATATGACCTTGGCAACTCTTGTGAATGTCCTCAAAATGTGAGGACCTTCATAAAAGAAGGCAATATATGGGGGACATTTGCAAATATAGTATGACCTTCACATCTATGAGTTGAGAATGTTCTCTTGCCTGTGTCATTTTTTTATGAGGATGTTCGCAAATGTGTGAGAACATTTGGGTGTGAATGTCAGGACATTTGCAAATGTGAATATTTAGTTAAATGATGTCGACATATTTTGGAAACCTTCTTTAATTAAGTACCCTCATATTTGCGAAAAAGTGATAGTTTATTCCATAGCTACATAAACGGAAATCATGCACGCTGACCATCTAATGGCTATTGGGCAAAAATATGCAAAAGCCCTTTAAAATGCAAAAAGGTTGCCTTAGCCACGCGTTTAAAGCATTGCTAAAGGTTACCATTCTGGTGGGACCTTTAATTGCGCTTCAAAATACCACTAAAAGTCCTTATGAGGATGCACCCATCATTTTTTCAATTGGTTTTAGCGATGTTTTGAAGCATCGTTAAAGGCAACATAATTGAGATCTTGAGTGGCACTCCAAAATCACCGCTAAAGGTTGAATGTCTTGACATTCATACATTATTTTCATGCAGATCTTGCGTGCTGAAGAGTTAACCTTATCAATCAGATGACATTTGCACATCAGAGTATAAGAACTTAAAACCATCTTTGCGAATGTGGTTACATATTTGTCATGCATTTGAAAAGTTAGCCTTATCAAATAGATGACATTCACACATCATAATGTGTGAACTTAAAATTATTGTGAGATCCACATAAAAATAACATACAAAGGTCTCCACATCTGCAAATATGTGACTACATTTGCAATTAAGGAGTTAACTTTATCAATTGGATGACATTCATACATCAAAATGTGCAAATCTAAAACCATATTTGTCAATGACATAATATTTGTGGATGCTTATAGGATCTTTTTATTGAAGGGTACTGCAAACTTCCTTTAATGTAGCTATATATCATGCAAACCTTAGCAGGTTCGCATGTGCGAAGGGAAAAAATATCTTTAAAAAGTTAAGAATCAATGATTTTGGATATGCAGAGGATTTTGTCAAATTACTAGATATTTCAAAAAAGCGTGCCATTGCATAAGAACAGTACGATCATTTTCTATTTTTCAAATGCATGCCGAACTTTACACCAAACTTTTCAAGGTTTTCAGTTACCCACCAAAGATTTTGCTTTGTTTAAGCAAACACCAGCACAATCAGTTATCATCCATAACCACAGTTAGTTAGTTATCTATTAAAATGACCATTTTATCCATAAAATGCATGTGATAAACTTTTTTCAAAAAAGAAATCCTAGATTATTAAGAAACTTACCCACATTTGGTGACACATTCTACATTTTATTTACCAACATTAGGGGTTGCAATCATGTCGGGTTGGCGGGTCGACCCGATGGGTTGGCGGGTCAACATACCTCAACCCGAATCCGACCCGTTTATTAAACAGGTCGGCTGTGGCAAACACGAACCCGGCCCATTTAATAAACGGGTAACCCGACACGACCCGCCAACCCATTTAATAAATGGGTTGGGTCGGGTAAACGGGTTCTCAGGTTCGCGGGTTGGGTTGGCGGGTTGACGGGTCGGGTTGGCGGGTTGACCCACCCACCTAACCCGTTTATTAAACGGGTCAGGCGGGTTGGCATACCTCTAACACGAACCCGACCCGTTTAATAAACGGGTTAGGCGGGTCAACCCGTTTATTAAACGGGTTCGTTTTTTCCAAACCCAAACCCGCCTAAGAGGCGGGTTGCCGGGCCGTGTTAGGTTTTGCCACCCCTAACCGACATCTCTCTCTCTCTCTCTCTCTCTCTCTCTCCAACATCTTTTTTCATTGCGATCTGGCCGCATCTGTAACACCTTTCCACATATTGACATTTTTCTTAAAATAAAACTGACATATTAACATGTTACTAAAAAACAATTTTCAACCAATGGAAAAAAATAATGAATTAAAGAAGCAAACATGGTAAATCATATAGGAAAAATAATTGTTTTGTATGATAAAAATGACACATTTCTAAAAATGTCCCACACTTTATCAAATTCATCAAAATGGGCAATTCTGCAAGTTTCTAAAATTTTTAGGACTTTTTTACCCTTTTCATGTGTTAACCTCACAATTTTTGCAACTCTCTTGCAATTTTTCTTAAAAATCTACACAATAGCCTCTATTCTCATATCTATATCTCAAGCAATCAACATTACAAACCCACATTTTTATAGTTGTTGGAAAGCTGAGACACAGATCTCAAACTTTTTCGTTTTGAGTTAGAACCAAAAACCCCTCTAGGGTTCTCATTTTTAAGATCCAAAACTGAAATAGAAAACTATTCTGCAAACTGCTACAACTGAATAGTCTATGTTTCAGAAGACATTGTTTTCAACCATTCATCAGATCGATGTGATCTTAGTAGCATTGAAAAGTTAACATCTTAATCTTCCTTTTGTTATTTTTTGTTTTCTCGAATTCTTGGCATAAGTGGCCAAAAAATATCATATGATCACCAGGATAGGCACATCTTCACCTGTTTATCTTCTATTTAAGGAATGTTCTCGGGGTTGTATTTCATCAACCGTTCATTATTTTTTAGTGAATAAAATATCATTGAAAAGATATTTTTGTCTAGAATCTTTGTTCTTTTTGTTTTTTTGATTCCTCTATTTTTTGGGTAAAAAAACAGTGACAAGATGAAGTACGACTAATGAAGTGTCGACGATGTGTGTTTCACCGAAAATGAAATGTTGTATTTAATGTGTAAGTAATTTTGCACGCTAAAAAGAAAATTTGCATCACCATATGCAAAACTTTATGAATTTCACAAACAATTCCAAAATTTCACAAACTTGTCAAGAATTTTGCAACCAACAATGCAAAACTCTTGAAGAACTTCAAAAGTAGTGTCACAATTTTTGTATTATAAATGTGAAAATTGTGAGGAATGTCACAACCCATATGATAAATTCAAAATTTATTAAAGGGTCAGAATTTTTGTACTATAAATGTGAAAATTGTGAAGAATTTCACAACCCCTGTGATAAATTCAGAATTTCTTAGAGGGTCACGATTTTATCTTTATTTTGAATTTGAAAGCAGTTTCTCAAAAATATTGATAAGAATGAGTTTTTAATACATTTTTTTGATGGATCATGCATAGAAATATATATATATATATATATAATGCAAAATTTATGCTTGATCACTTATGGTTTGGAAACTTTAAATCTTTATGTAACTCCTCAATTGTTTTAAACCTTAAATAAATTTTGTCTTCCATATTTTTTCACGTGTGAGAATTCTTAAAGTAATGACCCTAATCGAGTTGTGTTTATGGATGATTCTATACTGAGAGGCTAATATACACTACGCTTAGGTGGGTCATCTAGTATTTAGAACAATTGAAATGTGAATATAGACGAACTTGTTGGTATATTACTTTCGGAAATTATGCAATTTTTTATAATAAATAAGAAGTTTCAAATTTTCTAAAAAATTTGGGCTTGAGAAAGTTTTAAAAAGGTTAGATTTTTTAGGGATGTTACAGGCTCGACTCATTTATGAACATTTGTTTACGTTAGACTCATTTATATTCTCTGACAAGTTCGAGCAGAAACTGAGCTAAGTCAATCTAGTCATGATTTAATCGAGGTAGTTTTTTACGCTGACTAACGGAGAATCATTTGTTTGATAGGCGATGTTAGTGCAAGTCAGCATGTGTTGGGACATTGCAAGTTCAAAACCCAATGGTATGATGTGTAACTGGTAGGCGTTGGACTAACTCGAGCTTGCCTTTAAAAAAAACTCTCTCTCTGCGCCACTTCTGATGGGCTGGTTCTGTTTTGTGAGGAGGATCAATTTTGTGGCACTGCAAAAATTTCATGGTTCATGTTTTCATAATACATGTTAGCTTATCATGCTCTTTTCAAGATTAAAACATCAAGAGAAGGATCCCTCCATAGTTGCTTCTTTCTTCCACTCTTTGTTTTTCTGGAAGAATAATTTTTTCCCTTTCATTATAACCAGGTGTTTGTTCTGGGTTTCATTATAACAGAGTATTCTTAATATTTTGGGATCCGTTTCAGGTCTTGCACTTTTCTCCATATCTTAGGTTTTTCTTCCCTAACCTTAAAACTTTTTTCCGTTGTTTCTTCTATGTAATCTTTGGTGGCAATTTATTGGATTTCTCTTTTTGCCTTATTTCAACATTTAAACCTACTTTTGTGCAGGATACACAGGGTTTGAAAGCAAGGTTGTAGGAAGCCAAAGAAAAGAGATTAAGACTCCTAGCAGAATTTAGGTATTTACATACTTTCTCTATCATGCCTATTTGATTTTGTATCCATTGGAGTCTGAATTTGTGGATTTTGAGAGAGTTTATTCAATTTGACAGGTTTTTAGGTTGAAGGCACAAGGTCTTATCCAACTCATCACAGGCAAACACAAAAGAAAAGATCAACCAGCCTCAGAACTTCGAAGCACCAAGTGGAACCAACCGTTTGAGAAAGAATTACAAAGAAGAAAATGTCTCTTCTGGGTGAAATCTTTCTCTTTTAGACTTGAATCTGGCTTCTGAACCTGTAAATTCATTTATTCAATCTTTGTGAATTCTATAGCCAGAATTTATTTATTCATCTCTTACTGATTTCACTAATACATTTCTGGTCTCACTGATTTTTCTAATACATTTCCCTTATTGCTTAATTTATTTTCTTATGAAATAGCTTTTGCATATTCCTGAGCCTGTAATTCATGACAAGTTGTAATGAATTTAATCATCAAATATAATCAACTATCTCTCATTGGTTTTGGCTGATGCTTTTGTTCTCGTCCATGAACTTCATGTTGCATTTGATATTCTTATGATATTTTGTTGTTTATTCACTAGCAATTCATAATTGGAATCACGGTCAGCTTTTAGTCTCTCATGGTTTCCAAGGAAAACCCAAGATTAAATTGCTTCTTAGGTCTGGAAAAGTTTTATTTTTAGATGAGAAATGTAAGAAATAAAATTCTGGTGCTCCTTGTGTGTGTTTTGCTTATTTTCTAATGTTTGATTACAATATCAAACTGCAACTCTTGGAAGAATAAAGTACATATTTCTTCTTTTCAGTAGTTCTCTTTTAATTTCATATGTGAATTTGTGAAGTTCTACAAATTCATAAATTTTGTTGTATGAGCTCTGTTGATTGCTGAATCTGTTATCTTCTTAGTGACTGACTTAACAAACATAAATTTAAATATTTCTACGCACTAAATTTTCTGGCTATTTGATGCAAATCCAAGACAGGATTCACAAGAATCTACTGTCTACCAAACTACAATCTACTCCTAATGTATGAAACGCTAGGAATCTACTGTTATTCCTTCTTCATCTTGTATGTGTGTTTTGATGTCAAGTTTTGATGTCAAGTTTTGATTTCTCTTGCAAAGCTTTTTATTCATTGGTGTAGTTAGCATTCTGTTGTTTGTTGTAGATGTAAGATAGTGGGGAAATTCAGGTTGTATGGGAGCCTTTGAGGTTGGATAAGAAGGCGAAGATGGGCATGATTGAGAGTGATCGATCGATGAATGATTTGAAGCTATCCATCTTCAGAGGGATCGGTAATGGAATAGGTAGCTATCCAAATTTTGGGATCTAACCTCTACTGATGATTCTATGCTCAGAGAGAGAGAGAGAGATTTATGCTTGAGAAATGTTGGGCATTTTAGGTGGGTCATCTACATCTTTTGTTTATTGAAACCAATGTGGTTTAGTTCTACCAAATTTGCAGTGAGGAGATTGATCTGCAAGTGCTTGTAAAATTGGTTTTACCACACACACACACACACACACACACACACACACACAGAGAGAGAGAGAGAGAGAGAGAGAGAGAGATTGGTCTTTAACCAAATAAAATTGCTCCAAGAATTGGTTATACCAGTTTTGCATATGCAGGTGCTCAAGAACGAAATTGGTCTTTAACCAAATAGAAATTGCCCACTAGGGATCCATCTGGGTTGGCCTAATGCTTTCAAGTTGAAAGAAGTCAAAGAGTTTGATATCTGCGGTGTGCATCGTTTGCAGCAAATAGAAAAATATCTCCAGCGTGTAGGGGGAAGTACTCAAGGAGTTTTACACTTACACTGGGGACACCGACTCAGGTACATGGTTAACCTGACACCAACTTCATGTACATGGTTTATGGTGGTGGAGGCTGGTTGTGATGGTCTGATTGGCTGCTACCTGTGTGTGCGTCGTGCAAGCGCTTGTATGTGCATGCACAACTAACATTTTCATTTACATAAAGATAGTAACACAGTTTCGGCCTTTGATGACTGAAATTTGAGCAATCTACAATCTATATTACATTGTCCAACCGAGTCTCCAAAAATTAATGTGATTAGGGTCAACTTATAAAGTGCTGCCTTGTTGGTTTTAGATCAAAAACTGATGTGGCAAAAATTCATGATTTTAGATATAATTTTGTAATTAGATTCATATCCGAGTAAAAAAATATAATAAACTTCTTAAAACATGTAAAATGATGGACGGATCGGGTCATATAATCCAAAATAAAGTAATTTGACCCATTGTCCATGACTGTTCAAATTGTCTGCAAGTAGTCATCAAACAAGAAGCATTTGAAACATAGCATCTAAGTACGGTCGAAACAAACGTTGAACTCGTAACAGTTGTTACACAACAAAAAAAACAATGTTTTGTTCCATCTTTTTTGTTCATTTTGTGCAACCGTAGACAAACCATCAAACATACCCTTAAGTGTGGGTTTTCAGTTACGTCAAATCCACCAAGAGACCACCGTTAGGTTCATTGGTTTTAGCACCTCATTATGTGGACCAACATTCTGAGTAATTATAGAACAAAGTTAAACCCGGAATGTTAATTATCTTGACTTCCTCGGGTTCCCCTATTATAGTTAAAAGCTTTTGAGCCAGAGGTGAAAACGGGTCAGATTTGGTATTGATCATATCAGATACGAATCTAGATCTAAATCAAATCAAAGGAGGTTAGATCTAGAATGCATGTGGTAATACTGGATCCGAGAAAATATATAACAAAACAAGTTATTTATATATAAAAATTGCATTTGGGTTGGATTTTGATTCAGATCAAATCTATATCTGACTTAAAATATTGATCTGAATCTGATTGAATAGATCTAAATTTGAAAGTAATCTAATTTAATAAATCAAAATTCCATCTGAATCCACATTTAAATTTTACTTAAAGAATTCATATCCGAAAAGCATGTTAGATTCGGATTGAATATCTGATTCATTTTCAGCCATACTTTGAGCGGATACATACACATCGCTGAGGGGAGACTAGCAAAACCTATCAGTTGTGTGGCCCAACAACAAATGGTGGGTGATAAGGTGCAACGACAACATTTAGGGTATGTTTGATGGCTCATCCCGTGCGTCACACAGGACAAAAATGATGTTCAGAACATTTTTAATAAACATTGGATGCGGCAAATGGTGTTTCGCTCATCTGCTGCGTTTATTAACGTATGCTATTTTTTATTCACCTCCCTGTTACAAAAAGAACAGGAACAGAGGGAACAAAGTAAAAAAAAAATACCATGACGTGGGCATCCCTCTCTCTCTTGCTCGACTCTCTCTGGAGGAGCAAAAGCCAGCATCCCAACAGGTCGATGAACGATTGGGTTTACCCAGTGTCCCGACCGACCGGAGCTGCTCCAACAGATGGAGTGGCCAGTGCCACTGGAGGCGCTGGCGGTGCCACCTACATGAAGTCTCAGCTCTACAGCATGACTCGGCCGGCGTACCGACCATAACCCAAATCGGCATCGCTCGAAGCGGCGGTGCTGCTGCCTCTGCTTCATCTGGACCTACATCATCGTGCTCTTCCTCCTCCTAGCCCTCATTGTCTTCAGCGCAGTGTTGTGGGTGCTATTCTGCGTTCCGCAGCGGCCGAACTTCTCTATATCGGCCCTCCAGATCTCCACCCTTAACATCACCGGCGGTTCACGACTCAACTCTCTCATCTCTGTTGTCGTTGATGCCCGAAACCCCAACAAGAAGGCTGAGTTCTTCTACGATGACATCTTCGTGTTGACTGACTCGGGTGGGGTCTCGCTCGGATCAAGGTCATTCTCGGGTTTTGTGCACGCTGCAAATAACACAACGACAGTGTCGACGATCCTATCAACAAAGGGCAAGACAGTCGACTCATTTGGGGCGACCACGCTAGCGACGGATCTGAAAAAGAACAATGTGCCGTTGGCGATCCAGATGGAGACGAAGGTGAGGGCCAGGCTTGGGGCATTGCGGAGTGACAGGGTGCGGATCAGGATCTTGTGCGACAACTTCTCCCTCGATGTCTGCAAGGCTAAGGTCGCCTCTCCAGTGGAAAATGCGTGATCAAGATCCGGATTAAGGTGCTCAGATGGGAATTATGATTTTGCTAAGGTCCCCTTGAGTTTCCTCAGTCTCCCCTTCCTCTCTGGCGTCTTAATGGGAAACGCCATTGCCGAGCTCTGCATAAGCCTGGCCATCGCCTTTGGAGCAAAATAACCATATTTTGGGCAAAAATCTAATTCAAAATTCATACTCAGGGCAAAAATTCATAAATTTAGACATAATTTTGGATCCATATCCGAACAAAAAACCATAATAAACCCGTTAAAACATGTAAAATGGTGGACAAATCGTGTCATATGATCCAAAACTAAATAATTCGACCCATTATCCATGACTGTTCAAATGGCATCCACATCGCCATCAAACAATGGACATTTGGAACATACCATTTGAGTACGGTCCAAACAAACGTTGGACTTGGAACAGTTGTATCTATCTTTTTTGTTCATTTCTTTCAACCCTAGACAGGGCATCAAACATATCCTTAGGGTACGTTTGGTTCGATCAATGCTACATTTTAAAAAGTCAATCTCATTTGAATAGTATATAAAACTAATTAATCTTGATTTTTTTTTTAGAACAGAACCCCAAAAGTTATAAAAAGTGAGTTGTGATGGTATTTTGAGAGTGTATCTTTTGAATAGTATTTTTACTTTTCAAAAACACACAAGTAATGCGGGCAATCACATTGCACCTGATCCCAATTCCGCATTGCTTGGTGAAGTATGATAGAATTTACTAAATTATCCAACTTTTCTCAACAAGAGAGTGCGTCCCCTTGGCCGGATAACTTGCAGAAGGCCGTGAACTTGCAAACTGGTTCATGAACTTGGCGACGGATTACATGATCCAAACATGTCAGTAAATTGAAAAAAGGAACTCGCATCCGGGTTGAATTTCATTTTAGTTCCTAATCTAAACCTATCGGTAAATCTGGTTAACCTGTGAACGTGTTTGCATGTAAAACTCTAGCCCATTATTAGGACAAATAGCTGGCAAACCGCATCCTGCTTTGGTAAATCTTTTTAGTTTTTTCTTCTTCTTCTTTAAACAGTCATATTGGATCTGACTCCAATGCCGATTAAGCCACATCGGACTAATATTCATTTTATATGTTCAACAATAAAGTAAATAACTATTTTTTAAATCTATTCAACTATATATTCTGTTTAAACTTCATTAATTTCAGCATTCTTATTACCATCAATATTATAGGCTGATTGTTTTTATATACGTACGTAAGTGTAGCACGTTTTGACAAAATTTTAATATATAATTAAGATATTAACATGCTATCAATTTTAAGAGCATCCTTAACTAGATAAACTTTTATTTTTAATTATTTTTAATTTATTAATATAAAATTTATTGTTTTACAGATTAATCACAATTTTACACTTTTACCGATTAATAATGACTTAACAAGGAATTTGCATATCGAGGTTGGGCAATTTTTTTTCCGATTAATCATGATTTGCCGTGAAAGGCAAACCCCAAGGAGTTGCCGCTGATCCAAACCCTTTATATCCCAAACTAGATTTGGTGCCCTAGCATTGCTAGGGCAAAGCTAAATTATCTAAAAACACCTCAAATTATCTAGAAAAGCAAGAAAAAAAATGAAATAACAGAAATTTAAATAAAATTGAAAACAATCTCAAATCTGAACTCGCTCAAACTCCTAGATCGGCCTCTCATGTTTTTTTTTATAGATGAGGAATTTCAATGGTATAAATAAAATATGAATAATATGAGAAACTCTAATTGTGATAAGTTTCTAATCTTGTTAAGCATCCTAATTAGATATGCTTAAATAATGCAAATGGTTGGCTCAGGTTGGGTACCCAACAAAAACCACAGCTTAAGTCCAACCCAAATAACTTTCGGATCAGTGATTTATGCCCAAACCCGAATCCGGATGCGGTTCCGATCGGGTACGCAACATAAGTCCGACCGACTGACAGCTGAAGCAGTCAATTCTGTGGGCTAGTCCACAGCCGCCATGCATCTGAACCCCCGAGCCTAGGGCAAATCCCGTCCGTACAAGCGTTGACCGGCCTAAGACACCCCCATGGGTCCCATGCATAGTGACAAACGTTTTTTCGGCAAAATATCGTTTTTCGAAAACTTGTGAGAAATTGAAAAAGTTTCATAAATCTTACATTTTTTCCCGCAAAATATCGGTAATAAAAAATAAATTTAAAACATAAAAAAACATTTTTATACAAAAATATTAATAAAAATGTTTAAAAATAAAAATACAAGGGTTTTCACAATAAATAGGCATTTAAAACATAAATATGGCATTTAAATTGTGGTATTTACGTTTTTTCATAAATCTTGCGATATTTTGAAAATCTCGCAAGAAATTACCGTTTTAAACTTTCAGGCAATTCCGCGCGATATTATCGCCACATTTTTCATAAATCTGGCGATATTTTTTCAGTATGGTCCCATGTCCACTGCCTCTAGGGTATGCCCCCCACTCACCCCTGCTGACAGTCATCCAAAACCGTGATCCTTTTGCCGTGATATCAGCTGGATCGGTGGATCCAGTGAAGTAAACATTCAGATTTGGATTGGATATCCGGAGTCCGTTTTATTGGGGTTCGTTAGAAACATTTGAGTCTATCAGAGAAGCATGAGCCTGTTTACCGGCCGAAAAAGCCTTTAACTTTAAGACGAGTAGACGTGAGGTAGTGGTAAGGACTGGGCCAAGTTTGAACCGAGATTTTCTAGCCAGGTCCATCCTGAATTTTTGGCAGGCCCATATACCAACATGACCTGCCAACCTGGCTTGTGCCCAGTTGAGAGCCCAACAAACGGCCGGGCTGCGTCTTAGGCTGGCCTGCCCTCCCCCAACAAAATGACATCTGGGTTTCACCGCTTGTTGCTGGTAGGTTTCCAACTTGTGTAGGACGTGTTGCAGAAAGTTGAGAGGGCCAACCAAGTTCGCCTTTTAAGGGGGCGTTTGAATCATGCATGAACACAAGTAGACAGGACAGAATGCACTGTCCCATCCTGTCCAACCTCCCCCACCCCCCCCACCCCCCACCAAAAAAAAAAAAAACAAAAATTTGGGTTCATCTGTGACTGTCCGGACTCTGTTGTTCTATGAGAGCTTGTTTAATGCCTTGTTCAGGATTGAACGAACAAAACAGACAGAACACATGTTATGTGAATAACTTCACACCAAGTGAAGGTTTGTTTGGAATGTCTACTAAGGTTGTGTAAATTATGTCCATTGTTTGATTTATGTTATGCGGACAACTTAATTAAACCCACAATGATTTGCAAAAAGATGAGCTAAAATCCCTAAAGCATACCTGAATATCTGTAAAATCTAAGCATGCCCGAATATTTTTAAAAATCTAAGAATATTTGAAAAAAAAAATCGATTTAACATGCATTCACTCAAGAATTGCAAAAACAAGGGTTAAAATCTCTAAAATCTAAGCATGCCCAAATATTTTTAAAATCTAAGAATATTTGAAAAAAAAGAAAAAATCAATTTAACATGCATTCACTCAAGAATTGCAAAAACAAGGGTTAAAATCTCTAAAATCTAAGTATATTCTAATATCCCTCTATAAAGTCTAATCCTACGACATCAGAGAGAGAGAGAGAGAGAGAGAGAGAGAGAGAGTATGTGTTCGCCAAAAGAATGTGAACTCGGATAAGCTTGTGTGTTTGGTCAGAAGGATGCTGAAGGAACAGTGGTCGAGGCCCGAAGAGGGCTTGTTTGTTTGCCAAAAGGATGCTAGAGGGATGGTGGTCGAGGCTCGCCAGATGGACGATGGTCATCACTTGCCGGAGGGACAGTGGTCATCGCTTGCCGGAGGTGGAGTCTTGTAGTCGATAGGCAACAAGAGCCAGAGGTAAGATTCGGATGGTGCATCAAACAAGCTATGAGGAAGCTTGAAATAACGACATAAAGTGTTTTCCTATGTGTGGGACCCTGCAGACACATGTGGGGCCCACACTTTGGGTGTCTCGACATATCAAACACCCCCTAAGCCCGTCTTACGGGGACAAGACATGACCCTATCCCTAACGCCATTAGGGATGGCAGTGGACCGGGGGAAAGCGGGGCCCCGCCCCGCCTCGCCCCGTTTGGACCGGGGATGAAGGGTATGAAACGGGGATGGAGGCGGGGATGAAGGTTAAAATCCATCCCCGTCCGGGGGTGGAGGCGGGGATGGACTGGCACGTTCCCCCGCCCCGCCCCATCCCCGCCCCGGCCCCGCCCCGGCCCATCCCCGCCCCGCCCCGGCCCATACCCGTCCCGGCCCCGCCCCATCCCCGCCCCCAACTCAGATGAACTGTTTACTAACCCTAACTCCCTTCCCTAATTTCCTAACCCTGGAGCCGGGCGACGTTACTGTGCACGTAGGACGCCGGGTTCTCGATAGCGTACCGGACTCCGGCCTGGGCGGCGAGGTGCATCACGTGGGTGAAGGCGACGAGGTCGAAGAGCTTGGCCAGGAGCCGGGCGTCGTTGATGTCGCCGGCGATGACGAAGACGCCGTGGTCGCCGAGGATTCGACGGCGGGCCTTCTTGAGCGAGGGGTCGTAGTAGTCGTTGAAGTTGTCGAGGCCGACGACACCGTCACCGCGCTTCCGGAGGGCGAGCGAGACGTGGGTGCCGACAAAGCCAGCGGCGCCGGTGACGAGCACGCTCATCCCGCGGGGTCGGGGTCGGGACGGGGACGGGGCGGGGGCGGGGCGGGGACGGGGACGGGGCGGGGACGGGGACGGGGACGGGGCGGGGGTGGAGGACATGAAACGGGGATGAAGGCGGGGGTGGAGGATAAAATCCATCCCCGCCGCGGAGGCGGGGCGGGGGTGGAGGATAAAATTTTGAGGCGGGGCGGGGGTGGAAACCTTGTCCCCCGCCCCGCCCCGCCCCACTGCCATCCCTAAACGCCATATGAGAAGAAGCACTCAAGGAATCACCGACAATGAGTGTCTAAACGATTATATCTTTGTACAAGAAGAAAAGTCAAGGCTAGCTTTCCGGGGCTTCTTCCCTCGTGTGGTAAAGAGATGAAATGACCTCCTCAGGGGGGAGGAGCAAGAAAGTAGAGGTGTCAACGGGTCATGTTTGGTTTGTACTCAGGTGGAACCCGACTTGGACCAGATTTTCAGGTATAATATTGGGTCCAGACCCAAGTCTAATCGAGTCCAATATAAGAAAAAACATACATAGACCCCATAAGCACTACATGAACCAAACCCGGACTATACCCGGTAAAACCATATTGTTTACCATTTTTACATTGAAAAATTGTGGGTCTTAATCAAAACTCGGTTCGGGTCCAGGTCTGGTATAAAATTTCACAAACTTAACTCGGGGTCCATGTATTAATCAGACTTTCGGGTCTGGACTCTGATCTTAATCGGTTCTTCTTATTTATCACCATACCCGGACCCTATAGGGTTTGGTTCGGGTCGGGTCTGCCTAAACTAGGCCCGTTGACACCCCCTACCACTTTAATCCGAGGATATGATAGTCATTTTGAGGAAGAATCCGATGCATAAGGGTCCGCAGCGGGGTGATTCCTGATTCCCAATGCCTTGGAAAAGGACAAAAAGACCTGAACCCTTTTGTCCCGCCCTTCGAGAGGGTATGGTTGTCATTTTCGGTAAAAAGTACAAACCTGGAAATCTTGTCATCGGGATGAACAATTGTATCCCTGGATTCTTCGGGTTATGATTTATGAAGTACAAGGCGTACCTTGAATTTCAAAATGGTCATTAGGATACGTATATATTCTCTCTCAAGAAAAAAAAAAACCCTCATCCCATCCTTACGCTCATTTTCTCTCTCTCTCTCTCTCTCAAAAAAAAAAAAAAAAAAAAAACTTACAAAATAGTTCCAGAGAACCTCTCAATAAATTAAAACTTAAAATGTAGTAAATGATAATAAAAATTAAAATGCATGTTAATAATGCGATAATCTCATGATGAAATCATGAAAATTTGAAAATGCTTTGTATTTAAAAATACCATGAATTTATCGATTTTTAAAATGTTATACAGCTTTTGGAATATCGCTGAGCTACTCGAATGCTCTAAATATTTCTTTTTTGTTTAACAAAGAACATAAGATGAGTTATTTTAACAAAAAAAGAAAAAAAAAAGAGAATAAATGCAATATCGTACTTTAGGGGGTTGCATGAAATCAATTAAGGAAAAAGTGGAGGATTAAATGTAGGGCTGGTAAATGAACTGAAGAGAGGGTATCCAAGCTAGGCTCGTTCAGCCTAGCTCAAATTCACAGTAAGTTCGAGTTAAAACAAACCATGCTTGAGCTGGCACATTTACAAAATAAATGCAATATTGAAAATAATAGAATTTGGACTGTAAGAAGCTCAAACCGACTTATTTACAAAATAAATACATTGTTTCTAAGCTCTACGCAATAGCATTTGGACTCTAAACTTAATGCTTGCAAGCCAACATCTACTCTACATGCAAAAAATATATATATATATATATATATATATATATATATATATATATATATATATATATATATATATATATATATATATATATATAACGAGCCTATACAAGATGAGCCATACTGGGCACCCGTTGTTCATGTTTGGCTTGCTACTCTCCACAGCCCTTTGTCATAAGTAATTAACGGATTGTGTGACTTTTTATTGTTTTCTCTAAAAAAAAAATTTATGATGATTTAAAAATTGGCCATTACACCCTTGAGGATATGTATGCCCTTTATTTTTTTTGCCTAATTTACAAATTAATCTCCTAACCGGGAATACTTCAACAATGGAAAATCTCACAGTAAATTAAAGCATACAAGAATTTTAAATAAAAAAACTTGAAAGGCACATTAATAAAGAAATAATATCAATTAAATCATGATTTTTTTAATACCAACTAGTATTTAGAAATGGGTTTTGCTACAACAGATTGTACCTACAATGACTTATCGAAACCCCTTTTTTATTTTTTTTATTTTGGTTTTGGTTTTTTGTTCAATCCAACATCATAGATGTGATCTGCATGTTTTTTTAGTAAGAACTAGCTTTTTGGATAGCCAGAATCTAACTTGTGTGCAGGTTTTTCAGGCAATGCAAAATCGATGGCTTTAAGTGCACCGATTTTGAAAATTAAAAAGATATATTTTCATTAAAAAAACATGCTGAATACATCCACGAGGTTATGTTGAATCAAAACAACTTATATTGAAAGATTCTAATTAGATTGTAAGGGCACTCGATTGTAGCAAAATGCATATCCTTCAAAAATATCGTGATTTATTCAATTTTAAAATATCATGCACTACAAGATATACGGCCTTTAGTGTCAGACCCACTGAATGACGTCAATAAAAATTGGCCATTAGTGACGCTAATTAAGTGGTCTTTAGAGTCTAAATATGTTGAAATTTCAGGTCATTTTCTTCAGCAATCAATGAGACTGATGCCTGGAGGCACACAGCAGAGGCACTTTCTTAAAAGTGACAGTTGCCCCCACCGGGTTGAACCCGAGTGCAGTGGGTTAGTGATCAGCCTCACTTTTGGGATACAACCAAGTCTACACCTCACGGGCAATGTCAGTCTCTCCTTGCATTGAGTAGACAGGTCACCACAAGATAGCTACCCTTGAATAGCTTTGTAAGAGAAAACAAAAAGAGAGAGCACTGGAAGAGGAAATCTGCAGCTAGACTGATATGTGGCAGTTGGGGTTTATCTAGACTTAGTTTGACTGGGTCCATAAAGGCCCATTAAGGTCCAAAGGGTTGCATGCACTCATAATGGCCCAAATGGACACCCTCAATGGGCAGCTGATGACTACTAACATGCCAGCATCTTTGGACATGTTGAGGCTAGGTGTCCCTAACTAGTAAGCTCACAAATGACCTTTTGCTGCCTTGGTCAACTATCAAAACATTTTAAGAAAATAAAGCTTATTAAGTGGTTTTTATGTGGTACAACTTTATCAAAAAATAATTGAAAAAGTTTAGTCAAAGTCAAACCAAGACCAGATCGAACCGAGTTAGGCTGAATCTGAATCCAAGTCCAACACCAATGTTAAATTTGAATATGAATCAAAGACCAATATCCAAAGTTTAATGTTTAATTGACAAACCCAAGATCCAAGTCTCCTGAGGGACTTGCCCTCTAAGCCAACTCTCCATATTTTAAACTCAAAGTATTTTTTAGAGATAATCAATGTAGGACTAAACATTTTACATAAAGTGGGGTTTTTCCTACAAAATATTTTTTAAAAAAACTTGGCAAATAAAGGGATATTTTTGTCAAAGACATTAGTTCAAAAAACGTCTAATTTCAAGCCAAATACGAACAATCCCTCACGTGGATCAAAATTATAAAAGAAAAACATGAAATTGTTTGTGAAAATCATATCCATAAATGAAGGTACCTTTTGGGTTTAAATTTTCACTTAGTGTGAACAAGATTCAGATAGTCCCATAAACTGAGTAGCCAAGCTTTTAACTTAATTCATATTATCTTAGGCTCATTCACACACATATTTCTTTCAAGTAACCATATGTGTCATCAATATATAAAGGTTGCATATATTTAAGGTCTTATGCGGTATCACACTTCATGAGTATTTTAGAGACAACCTCAATCTCATAGAAAGCAATCTACACATTCACATTCATATATGGAGTGTTAAAAGTGAAAACTTGTTTAGACCAATTTAGTCAATCTGGCCTACAGAGTTCATTAAGAGTCATGAGACTCATTCTCATATCATAAGTTTTTGAGCACTTATATCAGAATAAGACTTCAAGATACTCTCTATCATTATATATTCTTTAGTGCGTACCCAATTAATCCAATGACTTATTTTTTCCATCAAATCAAGAACTCAATCAAACCGAGTCACTTGGTTGGGTTTTCATCACAGGTAATTTTTTTAGTAGATTTTAATCTTATTATCTTATATGTTATTTTAATATTTTTTTATACAAGGCTTTCTGTAAGTGATCAGCCCAATTTTGACAAGATTTCACATATTTTATTTAAATTACTCCTTGATTAAGTAAATTATTTATAGTATTAAGCTTTAGACTAATATGTTGCTCCCTGCTTTATTTATTGTATATATTTTTCCTTGATTACTCCTTGACTAAGTAAATTTTGACAAGATTTTTTATTGTATATATTGCTCCTTGCTTTATATATAACAGTTTGGCTATCACAATGAATTGGTATAGGAGGCAAGGGTTTGCTACCTAACATAATCTTAATAAATAGATTTTTCAGTGATTCAACTTTTATACTAGTAAATGCTAGTGCTATAAGCTCAAACTCCATAGTGGATTGTGTTATGATGATTTGCTTCTTGGATGCTTAAGATATTGCCCCATATTCAAAAGTAAAGACTTATCTGCTTGTGGATATGAAATCATCTCTATCTGAATTTCAATATGCATCAGTATATCTCTCAAGGTTAGTGGGTTCTCTCGTATAGAATAACCCACAATTCAATGTCCCTTTAAGGTACGTCAAGACCCTTAAAATTGCATCTCGATGCTCAGGTTTTGGATTGATAGTATATCTACTTAGTTTGCTCATACAAAATGGTTTAGTTCCATTCAACATACATAAGACTACCAATAATATTAACATACTCAAGTTGAAAAATACATATTTGAATGTATTTATATAATTTAACACTGAGATCAAACATAGTGTCAACAACTTTGTGTTAATCAATTAAAAATTTTAAGCAATTTTTTAATATAATGTGATTGAGTTAAACCATATCCATGTTTATGTTTTACAAGTTTGATTTTAAGAATTACATTAGAAAGCACCATATTTTTCATATCAAAATTAAATGACAAAAAGTTTTTGGTGTCATTTATGCATTCTATACTTATTATTAAGCATCAACATGTCATCTACATATAAACTAATTATGACAATGTTTTAAAGACCAACCTTAATATAAATACATTTATCATATTCAAGGGTGTTGAATCCATAACAAAAAATCACTTGGTCATTTTTTTATACTATTGTTTTAGAGCTTGTTCTAATCCATATAAGGACTTAGGCAATTTGCAAACTTTGTTCCATTGACCAGGTGCTATAAACCCTTTAGGTTGTTCCATGTAAATCTTTTCTTCTAAACTAACATTTAGAAATACAGTTTTAACATTCTTTTTATGAATTTTATGCTTAAAATTTAAAGCTAAGGCTATGAGTACTCTTACTGAAGTGATTCTAGACACTGGAATATACGTGTCAAGATAATCGATCTTTGATTTTTTTTTAAAGTCCTTTACTACTAATCTTGTTTTAAATTTATCAATTGATCCATATGCTGTATTTTTGTTAAATCCATTTACAACCAAGTGGTTTAAAACTATGTGATAATCCAGTTAAAACTCATATTTTATTTTCAAGAATAGAATCAATTTCACTTTGAATGAATCAGTATGAGATAACAGAAGATAGGCCGAGGAACATTAAGAGTAGCAATCCTTGTGAATCACATATCAAAGAAAAAGTAAGTGTTTTCATTTCAATATCTTTCTCTTGTCATTTAGACTCTACTTTATATTCTTTAGTTTATAGGTTTTTTTTAATGATTATACTATCCTATAAAAATGACATGTTCTGGCAAAAAACCATAAATATGTCAAAATTCTCTATATGTTCAAAATAATTGATTCTCAACTTTTTAGGAATATTTTATCCTTTGCACTATATTTGTGCAGACCTCCTGACATTTACACAAATATGTTGTGAACCTTCGAATATAGTTAAATTTACCAAGGAGTTTTGCAATATATTTACACAGACTTCCTCATGTTTGCATAAATATGTTACGAATATCCAAATATAATTAAAATTACCGAAGATATTCTCCATATATTTGCATGAACATCCTCATGTTCTCACAAATATATTATAAACTTTCAAATATGGTTAAAATCTCTGAAGAGATTCACAATATATTTGTGCGAACTTCCTTATATTTATACAAATATATTACGAACCTTTGATTATGGTTAAAATCATCAAGAAAATTCATAATATATTTGTGTGAACTTTTTCATGTTCACACAAATATGTTGAGAACGTCTAAATAGGGTTAAAATTAAACTAAGGACATTCACAACATATTTGTGCGAACTTCCTCACGTTCGCACAAATATGTTGTGAACCTCCAAATATGGTTAAAATCAAACTAAGAAGATTCACAACATATTTGTTTGAACCTTCTCTCGTTCACATAAATATGTTGTGAACCTTCAACTATGGTTAAAATCATCGAGGAGATTCACAACATATTTGTCTAAACCTCTTCATGTTCACATAATATGTTGTGAACCTCTAAATATGATTAAAAACATCAGGAAGATTAATAATATATTTGGGCATACCTCCTCACATTCATGCAAATATGTTGCAAACCTTCAAATATAATTAAAATCATCGAAAAGATTCACAATATAGTCACAAAAAGAAAAACACAAGTAATTATATGAGTACGAAATCATGCAACTATAAGATGTCAAAATATTCTATGCGAATGTGAAAAGGTCTATGTAAATTTCTTGTGAATATACTTAGTTTGATTTTAAACTTTTAGAAGTTTTCAAGATATTAGTGTGAATGTTGACATGTCCAATCAAATATCATGTGAACTCTTTTAATTGGTTCTAATCTTTCGTATGTTTACAAGATATTTGTGCTAAGGTTGGCACACCCGAATAAATATCATTTAAACCTCCTTAGTTTGATTTTAACTTAATTTTATGGTTCACAACATATTTATATGAACGTAAGAAAGTTTGCACAAATATGTTGTGAATCTCAGAGTTGATTTTAACCATTGTTGGAGGTTTGCAACATATTTATGCGAACATGAGTAGGTTCGCACAAATATGTTGTGAATCTCTTCAGTGATTTTAACTATATTTAAAGGTTTACAACATATTTGCGTGAATGTAAGGGGTCTGTGTAAATATATTAAGAATCTCCTCAGTGATTTTAACCATATTTGAAGGTTCACAATATATTTGTGCAAATGTGAGGAGGTATGCATAAATATATTGTGAATCTCCTCGGTGATTTTAACCATATTCATATGTTCACAAAATATTTCGTGAATGTGAGGAGGTCCACACAAATATACTGTAAATCTTCTCTGTAATTTTAACCATATTCAGAGGTTTACAACATATTTGTGTGAACATCAAGAGGTCCACACAAATATGTTGTAAATCTGCTCAGTAATTTATACTATATTCAAAAGTTTGCAACATATTTGTGCGAACGTCAGGTGGTTCGCTCAAATATGTTGGAAAGGGTAAAATGGTCCTAAAAAGTCAAAAATCAATGATTTTGCACATGCGAAGGGTTTTGACATATTTGTGAGTTTTGCAAGAACGTGCCATTTTTATAGGACAATACAATCACTTTTTATTTTTATTTTCTGTTTATCCATTGGAATTTATATAATTCTTCACTAAGAAATATGCTTTCCTAAGTTGATGATACAAAAATTGGTTATATCTTTTTTCCTAATTTGCTTTTGTTGAATTATGACTCTGATGCAGGTTTTTGCTGAATTGTGACCTTCTGACCAAGTTGGACTGTGAACCGACCATCAACAACGCACCATCACAAATTCATGAGGCGATAGGAACAACAATTTAATGAAAATTGAATAAAAGTTGTATATGCTCAATGATACATTGTTTAAAATTGTATAAGTTGTCATTGTATAACGAAAAAACATTATAAAAGTTGTATAAATAAAATGGTCCTTTTTGTATATATAGGTCTCATTGCAAAGGGTTGCGTAATTGAATTTTTATTTTGATACAGGCTTACAATGTTATTAAATTATATTTAATTTATTTTGGTTTTTTAACCCAAAAAAGATATCACTGACGCTTTTAATACGTCATTGTTAGGTGTAAGCAAAACAAATCTAAATAGTAATAGTGACATGATGCAAAAATGTGTCATGCACTATAGAGAGTATTTTTTTTCGACAAAGAAAGATGGGGTTAGGTAGACTCCTACCAGTTATACAACTATATCATACAGATTCAAATTTATAATGTCCCAACACTAGGTGACATGTCACTATACAAATTATTACTGACACATATATTGCATAAAAAAATGAGTATTACTGATGTAGTGAAAATTCAATGAATGAACTATCGATGTTGCTTTTATTGATGCATTTTACAATGCATGTTCCGCTTCAATAAAAACTTTTAGTGATGCAAAATATGCATCAATAAGTCTTCCTTGATGTAGTGATGGCTTTTAGAATATTGGTGACATTTGTCACTTGGATAACTAATATGTTATAACTATAAAGCTTGTTCTGATTCGTATAAGGTCTTAGGCAATTTGCATACTTTGTTTTCTTGATCAAGTGCTACAAAACCTTCATGTTGTTCCATGTAAATCTCTTCTTCTAAATTACCATTTAAAAATACAGTTTTAAGATTCATTTGATGAATTTCATTCTTGAAAATTAAAGCTAAGGGTATAAGTACTCTTACTGAAGTGATTCTAGACACTAGAGCAAACATGTCAAGGTAATCAGTCCTTGATTTTTGCTTAAAGTCTTTTGCTACTAATCTTGCTTTAAATTTATCAATTGATCCATTTATTTTTTTTTTAAAATCCATTTACAACCAAGTGGTTTAAAACTAGGTGATAATCCAGTTAAAACCCATATTTTATTTTCAAAAGTAAAATCAATTTCACTTTGAATAAATCAGTATGAGATAATATAAGATGGTTCGAGGAGCATTAAGAGCAGCAATCCTTGTGAATTACATATCAAAGAAAAAGTAAGTATTTTCATTTCAATCTCTTTCTCTCGTTATTTGGATTCTACTTCATCTTCTTTGGTTTATAGGTTTTTTTTAAATGATTGTATTGTCCTATAAAAATAGTGTGTTCTCGCAAAAACTCGCAAATATGTCAAAATTCTTCATATGTTCAAAAACAATGATTCTCAACTTTTTAGGAATATTTTACCCTTCATAACAGAATATAGTTAAATTTGCCAAGGAGTTTTGTAATATATTTACACGAACTTTCTCATGTTTGCACAAATATGTTGTGAACATTTGAATATGGTTAAAATCACCAAAGTGATTCACAACATATTTGTGTGAATCTCTTCACGTTGGAACAAAGATATTATGAACCTCCGATTATGGTTAAAATCATCAAGAAAATTCACAACATATTTATGTGAACTTCCTCATGTTCACATAAATATGTTTAGAACCTCTAAATATGGTTAAAATCAAACTAAGGACATTCACAACATATTTGTATGAACTTTCTCATGTTCGCACAAATATGTTGTGATCCTCCAAATATGGTTAAAATCAAACTAAGGGGATTCACAATATATTTATGTGAACCTCCTCTCGTTATCACAAATATGTTGTGAACCTCCAAATATGGTTAAAATCAAACTAAGGAGATTCACAATATATTTGTGTGAACTTCCCCTCATTTGCATAAATATATTGTCAACCTTCAACTATGGTTAAAATCATCGAGAAGATTCACAACATATTTGTCTGAACCTCCTCATGTTCACATAATATATTATAAACCTCTAAATATGATTAAAATCACCATCAAGATTGATAACATATTTGGGTGGACTTCCTTACGTTCATGCAAATATGTTGTAAAACTCCAAGTATGATTAAAATCATAAAAAAGATTCACAATATAGTCACAAAAAGAAAAACACAAGTAATTATATAAGTATGAAATCATGAAACTATAAGATGTCAAGATATTTTGTTCGAATATCAAAAGGCTCATGTAAATTTCATGTGAATATCCTTAGTTTGATTTTAAACTTTTAAAAGTTTACAAGATATTCGTGTGAATGTTGGCAGGTCTGTGCAAATATCATGTGAACTCTTTTGATTAGTTCTAATCTTTCATAGGTTCACGAGATATTTGTGCTAAGGTTGGCACACCCGTGTAAATATCATTTGAACCTCTTAGTTTTATTTTAACCAAAGTTTGAAGTTTGCAACATATTTATATGAACATAAGGAAGTTTGCGCAAATACTTTGTGAATCTCATAGGTGATTTTTACCATTATTAAAGGTTTGCAACATATTTGTGCGAATATGATGAGGTTCACACAAATATGTTGTGAATCACTTCGGTGATTTTAACTATATTTAGTGGTTCACAACATATTTGCATGAATGTAAGGGGTCTGTCTAAATATATTAAGAATCTCCTTAGTGATTTTAACCATATTTGAAGGTTATCAATATATTTATACAAATGTGAGGAGGTATGTATAAATATATTGTGAATCTCTTCGGTGATTTTAACCATATTTAGATGTTTACAAAATATTTGTGTGAACGTGAGGAGTTCCACACAAATATGTTGTGAATCTTCTCTATAATTTTTACCATATTCAAAGGTTCACAACATATTTGTGTGAACATCAAGAGGTCCACACAAATTTGTTATGAATCTCCTCAGTAATTTATACTATATTTTTACTGAATTGTGACCTTTTGACCAAGTTGGACTGCGAACCGACAATCAACAATGCACCACCATAAATTCATGAGGCGATAGGAACAACAATTTAATTAAAATTGCATAAAAGTTGTATATGCTCAATGAAACATTGTTTAAAATTGTATAAGTTGTTTTTGTATAATGAAAAAACATTGTATAAAAGTTGTATAAATAAAATGATCCCTTTTTGTATATATAGGTCTCATTGCAAAGGGCTGTATAATTGAATTTTTATTTTGATACAGGCTTACAATGTTATTAGATTATATTTAATTTATTTTGATTTTTTAACCTAAAAAAGATATCACTAACGCTTTAAATACGTCATTGATGGGTGTAAGCAAAACAAATCTGAATAGTAATAGAGACATGATGCAAAACGTGTCATGCACTATAGAGAATATTTTTTTTGACAGAAAACTGGGGTTAGGCAGACCCCTACCAGTTATACAACTATAGCATACAAATTCAAAATTATAACGTCCCAACACAAGGTGATGTGTCACTATACAGATTATTTCTGACACATATATTGCATAAAAAAATGAGTATTATTGATGCAATGACAATTCAATGAATGAACTACCGATGTTGCTTTTACTGACGTATTTAACAACGTATGTTCCGCTTCAATAAGAACTTTTAATGATGCTAAATACGCGCCACACACCAGTAAGTCTTCTTTGTTGTAGTGATGGCTTTTAGAATATTGGTGACCTTTGTCATTTTGATAACTAATATGCTCTTAGTATTTATTTTTTTCATAAAAGAACATAAGGTGAGTTGTTTTTAGAACAAAAAACAAGAATGCAGTGAGAGGGTGTTGTGTGTTCTCCCCCAAAGACAAATTCGCATGTTTCGGTGTATACGAAGGAATATCTTGGGACCCACAATAATTCATATGCCAATGTTACCCATGATGATTTTAAAATAAAATAACATATAAAAAAGGTATATATGTGTTTGACGGAAATGTCCGCCCATAAAATAGATATCTGTTTGACAAAAATGTCCTCCCGTAAATAGCTTTGCATATTCCCGCGACTCTTATCATTGCCTGAGTCTAAGCCCATCAACTCCTTAAGGGGACAGTTCCTGAGTTGAAGTTTGTGAAGTATATTCTCAAGAGTGCACCATTGCTAGAGTCTCTAAGAATCAACCCCAGTCCGAAAAAAATGGTGCAGTGGGCTGCCATTACTAATGAACTCGTTTGCTTGGAGAGGATATATCCTCAACTGCATATAGAATCGCTTTGCAGCAAAAAATGAACTTGACGATGAACGATATAAATGTTTTGGTGATCTCTTCTGTAAAAAATGAGAGTCTCTAAAAGATAGATATGCGTTTGACGAAAATATCCTTCAATAAATAGCTTTCCACATTCTCGCGAGTCTACATTCTGGATCACCCTTTCACAACACACTCTCTGATTTGATTTTTACTGTAAATTGCTACTCTTTGATCTAATTTCTACTGTAAATCGCTACTCTCTGATATGATTTCTACTATAAATTGTCACTCTCTGATCTGATTTCTATTGTAAATCGCTACTCTCTAATCTGATTTCTACTGTAAATCGCTACTCTGTGATCTAATTTTTACTGTAAATCGCTGCTCTCTGATATGATTTCTACTATAAATTGCTACTCTCTGATATAATTTTTATTATAAATCGCTACTCTCTGATCTAATCTTTGTTGTAAATCGCTGCTCTCTGATCTGATTTTTATTATAAATTGCTACTATCTAATCTGATATTTTTTGTAAATCGCTACTCTTTTATCTTATTTGTACTATAAATCGCTACTCTTTGATCTGATTTCTACTGTAAATCGTTATTCTCTGTCTACTCAGTTTGACGCTGTCACCATTATCTCTTATGTAAATCGTTATTCTCTGTCTACTCAGTTCAACTTTTGTACCCTGATATCATGATGAACAATAGACAGAATACTGATTCCATTGGTAGTTTAACTATTTCTCATGAGCAGACGATGACAAAGGGTGCTTCAATGGTAATAGACGATGATAAAGGGTGCTTCAGCGACAACAGACGACGATAAAGGGTGCTTCGACGACAACATATGATGGTAAAGGATGCTCTAGCGGTAGCAGACAATGACAAAGGGTGCTCCGACGGCAGCGGACGATGACAAATGGTGCATCGTCAAAGAGAGCACCTGTTATAGCAGATGGTGCAGTGTCAAAGGGTCATCCAGAACGTTTAGGGCAAAATATTGCGAGGAGCTCTTGTTACAGCAGAGGAGTTTACTGCTTAGGGCAAAAATAGAACATTTAGACTTTAAAAAGTTAAGATCATCCTCCTTTTTCTGGATGAATGACATTTTTGTCCTTTTCTAGAATCATCATTTCATGGCGGGAATGGTGAGAAAGGGTACTTAAGTCTTTGCAACCTCACCAGAGTCCGATGCTAACTGATGCCGACACACACGAGAATACGAGCCCCATGTGCTTACATACATGGCACTCATTCGAACCCCCGAAGAAACATATAACCTGCTTGAGAATGCAGTATCGTACTTTAGAAGGGTACATGAAAATAATTTAGAGAAAAACAAGGGTTTAATAAGTGATAAATTACACAACAATTTTTTTTATAAGTAATCAACAAATTTGTGGCATTTTATTATTTAGTCTAAAAAATTTACTGGGGCTGTCAATGGGTCAAGTATTGGATTGGGGATTTGATCAGAGCCATGTATTTCCCAAATCGATCTTATAAATGTTCAGGAGCCCGTTGCTGGAGTTGGCGTCTATTAGCTCTCAAATAGCCAAACAATATTATTGCCAACTCACACCCTTTTTAATGGTTATGAGCATGACATATTGGAAGTTACAATAAGGTTGATCAGCTAAATTGTCTATATATGCAAACAAGGGCACAAGCCTAAATTTCTGTGGCAGCTATTTTAAATTTTATAAGAGTAAAAATTCATTTTTACTAAAAATATGAAAAAACATTAAAATAATGGTCGTACGTGTTGGTGTCCGTGAAGGCATGTTTGTTCGTGTCCCTATGACATAGTTTACAAGTTATGTTTTTTCATTGATTCTTGATTATTAGAGCTACATCCCTGGTAACGTTGCAATTTTTTTCATCATTTTCTCTTTTCTTATGATGTCTTTTTACATTTTTTTCATATTACTTTGTCTTTTAAGTTTTCATATTAGTTTTCTACTTTTCTTAATTCCTACTTTCTAGTATTTCCTTTTGTAACTGGTGATATGATAGGCCTATCTAACGAAAACTGAATTAGCCCCAAGGGGTTTGGCGTAGTGGGAAGGGGGTTCGGCTGCTAGACCGATGGTCCGGGTTCCATTCCCATAAGTGTCAGCCCCTTGGATATAAGAAGGGGTGGGGCAAGAGTATTATGTACCCCTTGCTTGTACCGAAGCTAGGTGACTCCCTGAGAGCAAAGGGTTCTCCACGAGTTCGCACCGTCAGAAAAGCAACCGTAACTACGTCCAGCACGGCTAGGTCTTTGTGGTTTACGCATTCCTCATGAAAAAAACAAAACAAAAACTGAATTGCTTTAACGACTAGTGACACTCCTCTTGGTGCTGAAGTAGGGGTGTCAATGGGTTGAGTTTGGTTAGAACCCAGGTAAAACTAGACCTGTCCGATTTTTGGGTATGCCATTGGGTCTGAACCTGAGTCTAATCAGACCGACTATAAGAGGAACCATGTCCAGACCCGATAAAAAAATACATGAACCACACCCAGTAAAACAATAATTTTTATCATTTTTACATTGAAAAATTGTGGGTCTTTATCAAAACTCGGATCAGGCCCGAGTCTGGTATAAAATTTCACACACTATACCCCGCCGGTCCATGTATTAATCGGACCTTCACCTGGGTCTTAATCGGGTCTTCTTATTTATCACCATTAGAGGTGGGCACTGGGCCGGGCAACCCATGGGCCAGCCCTGCCCAACACGCCATGGGCTGGGCCTAGGCCAGTATAATTGGTCCTTGCTCGACCCAAACTGGGCCTATGGCCCGATCCAACCTGTTATTATATATATTAAATATTATATATATAACATAATATATATAATATATTATATATATATATATAACATAATATATTATATAATAGGTCCGGCCCTTGCCCGATTAGGCCCATGGGCCAGGGTTTTTCCAATGGGCCGGCCCCAACCTGGTCAACCTCCCGATCGACCCGGTCCATTAGCGGGCCAAGCCGACCCGATGCCCACCCCTAACCATACCTGGACCCTATAGGGTTTGGTATGAGTTGGGTCCGGATAAACCAGACCGGTTGACACCCCTATGCTGAAGCATAAATTCATCAAGTTCACCACAATGGCCTCCCGGTATCCTAAATCACAAGGATATATCGGTTATTTAAGAAATGTCTTTCTCTTGAACGTCTAAATCATTTTTAAAGAGGCGATCTAGTGCAATCACATTGCACACTTTTACTGTGTGGTGCCTGACTATCCTCCATCTCAGAGATACAACCTACCAGCTGTGAGACCCGACAGAAGATAAAGAGCTAGTCTACACTAAAATGTGAAATATGATTGTACCTGATTTGCAGTCATTATAGACGACCACGACAATTATCGGGAGCAAAACACTTATCAATGCCTCAAAGGCTACCGTGTTGGAATTGTAAATTCACCGAAAACTAAAAGGACCGTCAAACATGTTCTCGCTAAATCGTTGAAATCAAAATAGAAACTAAATCTTGATGCAGAAGCATCCCTGAATCCATAAGCGATGATAGATCGTTGACGAGTATTATCTTTCATAACCTGTATACGTGACCCTATTCCTTTCTCTAAACCTGAGAGAAATTGATTTATCTTAATGGTTATATGAGGAGCCTCAAAAGAGAGGGCCATTATATAAGGTTTGGGGACCTTAACCTAATCTATTTTCAATTAGGAGTATGCTTCCAATTCAGCCTATTATAGAATTTTAGACAGAACATGTCTCTTTATACAATGTATCATACCATATGAGATATCATATGGCCCAACCGGATTAGATCACATAAACTGGGCCTGAACCTAAGACAGTCTATAATGTGTGGTTTAACATATGTAGACCTACATGATTTTTTTTATAACAATCTCCCACTTGGGACACATACGTAACCTCATAATCACACATTATAACCTTATGAGCTCAAAAATATTGTCTTATCAATTGATATATCCACCAATCTGGTCCATTGATCATATCAATATAGAACCAAAGCGGTCTTTATTACAAATAACGTAATTGAACCCATCAATGATCACGTATATCGACATAACCAAATGACTTGGATCAAGTATGGATGTGAAGTATAAAAATTATATATAATGTGATCAAACATGCCTATTTTCAACTGGTCCTTCATGAAAACTTTAATGAGATCACAAATAATGAGTACAAAATGAAACTGAAACTAAAACTAAAACTTTAACTTTATTCTGAAAAACTTTATCATATCATAAAATGTCTAAATACAAACTCCCACTAAACCAGCATATCATAAAATGATAAAACACCCATTCGAGCAGTATGCTTGTGAAAGACCTTGGGTGACAAACCTTTAGTAAGAGGATCCACAATCATGAACTTTGTGTCAATATGTTCTATCTATATCTGACCATTCAACACTCTTTCTTTAACAACACAAAACTTAATGTCAATATGCTTTGACTTCAAAGAACTCCTGTTGTTATTGTAATATAGCACTGTTGAATTATTGTCACAAAATAACTTTAGCGATATCTCAATATTATTCAAAATCCGCAGACATGTGACAAAATTACATAGTCATATTCCATGGTTGGATGCCTCATAACAAGCAACGAATTCTGCTATCATGGTGGAAGAAGCAATGAGTGTCTGCTTGACACTCCTCCAGAAAATAGCTCCCCAGCCAACAAAAAAATATAACATGACGTGAATCTGCGACTGTCTTGGCATCCAACAAAGTCAGAATCAGAATACCCAATGATCTCCAACTGATCTAACTTCCTGTATGTGAGCTTGTAACATTTTGTTTTCTTTATATACCGCATAACCCGTTTGGCTACTTTCTAATGATCCATACCTGGGTTACTAAGATATCTACCTAACATCCCAATAATGTACACTAAATCCGAACGTGTATACACCTGAGCATATATAAGACTCCCTACAACAGATACATAGAGAATATGTTCCATATTATTAATTTCATATTGGTGTTTAGGGCACTGAGCGAGACTAAACTTATCTCCTTTAGCAATTAGGAGTATCACTTGGTTTGCAATCCTTCATGCCAAATCTATTCAGAATTCTTTTGATATAGCTCATTTGCGATAATATAAGAATACCCTGAGAACAGTCTCAATGTATTTGAATTCTTAATACAAAAGAGGCATCCCCAATATCTTTCATTTCAATTTTTTTTATAAAAAATCTCTTGGTTTCATGTAGTATGCCTATATCATTACTAACAAGTAATATATCATTAATATACAAAACCAAGAAAATATATTTACTCTCACTAAACTTATGGTATATGCATTCATTAACCACATTTATCTCAAAACCAAATGAGAGGACAACTTGATGAAATTTATGATACATTGACAGAAAGCTTGCTTAAGCTCATAGATGATTTTTTTTAGTTTGCAAACCACTTTCTTGGCATATCCTGAGACAAAATGTTCTGGCTGCACCATATATATTGTCTCATTGATGTCACCATTAAGGAATGCAGTCTTAACATTCATCTGATGTAGTTTTAAATCATAATGAGCCACAAGTGTCATCATAATCCTAAAAGAGTCTTTCATAAAAACCGGAGAGAAAGTCTCTATGTAGTCAATGCATTCTCTTTGAGTAAACCCTTTTACAACAAAACAAGCCTTATATATTTTCACATTACCCTTTAAGTATCGTTTAGTTTTAAATATCCATTTACAATCAATGGGTCTCACACCTTCAGGTAATGAGACAAGATCCCATACATCATTGTCCCTTATGGATTTAATATCCTCATACAATGCTTTAATCCATTTTTTAGAGTTAGAACTTTGTGTGCCTTGATGAAAGTTGATTGAATCATTTTCTCTTAAGTCAATATCACCCTCATGTTCTTATAGAAAGACAATATAATCATATAAAATTGTCATTCTTCTCTCTCTAGTAGATTTCTTTAATGTCACTGGTTCTTGAGGTGTTTTTTGAGGTTATTGAGTTTGAACTTCAGGAGTAAAAGCTTGATTTTGGATAGGAAGATCTAAAGCATTATTGTCTTGGTCCAAATTTGTGGGAATAATGTCAGGAATAAAAATTTAATCATTGTCAACCACAACTGTAGGAAGAGAAAGTGACTCTTCTTCAAAAGCAATGTCTTTTACTTTATCACTCTCATCAAACTTAGTACCCTCAAAGAAACAAGCATTTCCTATTTTAAAAAAGGACTTATTCACTGGGTCATAAAACTTATAGCCTATATATGTAACACCCCAAATATTTAACTCAAATTTTTTTGGAATATTTTTTTTTCTAAACAATAGCGAAAATGTTTTATTAAATCCTCAGTCAATTTATTTGAGCGGGTTACAAGTAATAGCATAGACTCAATAACATTAGGCAAATTAAACTCTTGTATTGAAATCTTATAAGTCATAAATTACAAACTTAATGAATTTATTAAAGTCAAAGTTCCTCAGGACATCCACAGAAGATATGGTCTCATGGCATTGTCCAGAGCGACAATCGTAATTGTCAATCTTTATCTATTTCCTGAAAATATAAATTCAGAAGGGATCAGACTACCCCGTCTGAGTAAGAAGCATACTATCTATATGAGTGTGCTCAGTGTCCTGTGTACAAGTATATGTGGTACATATTTATATAGGCAATGAAAACATTTAAACAGGTTTTGAATATACAATTCACTAAGTTCTAGCATTTCAATGAATGACCCATCATATAAATGAATCAATTTAGGTTATCATATTTTTTATGTAAAGAAAAACATTGCTAAGCTATGCATCATATGAGTAAATCACAATCATACTATAATAAATGCAACATCACTCATTGTGTATATACTTGAAGACTTTCAAAAGTGTATTGACTTTATGTTTCTCTTGTTAATTACCCTGTGGGTATGCACAGGCATTCAAGATCGCAACATACCGAGAACACACGAGGATTTGTTATGCTTTTTCAATTAATACCCCGTATGATTAGCCGTACGAAGGTCCAAAGGAGATGGTTCATGACCGAGAGAGTACTCCTCAATGGCTAGAACTAGAATTATGTTGCACCCTGTAACTTTTGCAGAAGACTTGGATCTACCACCTAGGACGTATTGGTAGTCTTGACCCCCTAACTCTTAGGACTGGGGACCGGGTGAGACGCCTCACTCTCACAAAACAAAATTATCCCACGAAGCTTGTACCATCTACCCTCTCAAAAGTAGTCCATGGGTCCGGTAACATACACTATCTTTCAGGTATACCCAGAACCTTGAGAAACCAGTAACATATACCGTTATCAGGTATACCCAGTATTCCGGGAACCTGGTAACATATACCATCTTTCAGGTATACCCAGAATCCCACATTTAGATTATGTGTGCATATTTTTCATTTTTGTTTGTTTTTGTGTGCAAGTCATTGCACCACAAGGGATTTCCAAAAATCTCAACCCACACTCGGGGTGATCTCAGTGTAGGCACATTTCTCAACTTAGTGTGCAATAGGTACCAAAACAGTTTTTCAGAATTACGGTTCAAACCCGAGCCAAGTACTTGTATATGCATTATCTTAGCTTTTATTTATCGTACCCCACTGGTTATGCCACCACATGGCATATCCCAATCTTTATATTTCATACATGCTCGTATGTCACCATAAGAATTTTGCAAAACTGCAAGCTCATTTTTTTTAAGCTTTCACATGGTCATGGCATGTCAAATGCCCTTTATTTAGCTTTTTTTTTGCAAGAGAAGCATATAAAAAATTGGCACTGGACATGGAAATAACATTGGCATGCAATCACCATGCAATCAATTAGTATCATAAGTGCCAGCATGGCACCACAAGAGTTTTGTATTAGCTTCAATATTGTACCACCATGCCACTGTAGTTTTTCTTAATTGAGCAATTATAACAATATATGCATTTAACAACAGGTGGTTCATACATTGAACATGGGTCACAACATTCATATATCAACCACATACAAATCCATATGCAACATGAATACATCATTGCTATCTCATTCATTTGCCATATTCATCAACACGTATCATTCTCTCCCTAAGTAGATAATAAAATCATTATGGTGTCCAAACATGTGCACTTCAGTGAGTTTTGCCAAAACCAAAGTATGTGAACATCCGTAAGTTTCAGACCTACTCTAAGTTTGTGTATAATAGTGAATCTCAGAGGTAACACAAATTTCATAAGCGAATATTATAGCATCTTCAGGTTCATAGTAGATTTACAATTGTTGCAATATGATCGTTGTAGATAGTAGATTTGTATTCATCGCATATCTCCATATACTTTAGTATGACTATCATGATTTCAAGGGCAGATTCATGTCTGTAACGGATTTGCATATGTTGCCACATGACAGTTATATATCCAATGACAAATGCATGGTCATAGTGGATTCACATGTACTACAACGTAACTATCATATTTTTTTTTTGACAGGGTTAAGTTCATAGCAGAGTCACACTATGTGTAACTTGCTTATCATGAATTCGATGGTGAGCTTGTGTTCACAACAGAGTCGCACATGTGGAAGTATGGCATTCACGTGTGAAATGGTTGGGGCATGATCCTACTATACTTTGCATATACCATTACAACACACACCACTGTTATAAGATTTAGATCCACACGTGTGGCCCTTCACAATAAGAGTCTGGGATGCTTTGGAAGAGTCACTAAAACTTCGTGTTTTGATCAAGACACAATCATCTGTTACCTCACATAAAGGAAACATGATACAAGAAATATCCTTTTTGTATCTATATGCTGGATGCATTATTTCGACAAATTCGATGATGTTTGTGCAGGTTATGTATTCAGGTCGAAATATTTTCAAAATCCACCATGTTACACATCATGCAAGCTAACTACTTGCAATTTTGAATATATATATATTCTTACTGTGTGACAGCTTAATTAGTAGGAAATAAGTAATCGTGGATCCCATAAATCAAGATTGGTATTGATGTTCCATGTAAGAATAACTATTTGAGTTGAATGTATAAAGGAATGACACCCATAAAATATGGTAACGAGTTTGGATTTCCATTTAGACTTTTTCTTGGCAAACTGCCATGTAACTAACATATATTAGGCAGAATAAATCTCAGCACTTCAACAGGTATGTATAGCCTATATAAAAACTGAACAACATCGTTTGTCTCTAGTCATATAACATGGAAAATTTTTCCTACACTATTTAAAATAACGCACACCTACAAAACCACACATCTTTAGGCATGAACATGTATTACACGCATGAGCAATATCCATGACATTTTTTTTTTCTTTTTCTTTTTTTTTTAACAGGTTCGCTGACGTGTGTGAAGGTCATGTAGTCTGATCTGCATATGATTAGGCTATGATTATGTTAAGCTAGGATCAGATTTTTGTCTGCACTGTATGTATAAATATACAAATCCCCATAACCCCTGGATCTGCATTTTTACACATACCATGGTGCTCATGAAGCCATAAAAAAAATGTATATATGGTTCTTGCATTCAATGGACATATCTATAACAATCGAAAAAGATTTCTGTGCTAACCATGTCTAAAATTGCTAATAGAACTTATACGTACCATAGTATATGTAAATTGATGGTCCAACACATATATATACCTCATAACACTATGCACACGCATAAAGAGATTATGCTCTTACCACTTGTGAAGATGAAAATCCAAATATGAGTGTCCTTCGACTTCTCACGTGGTTCACACACCCTCTTGCTTCATTCTTCCCGAATGTAGCATAAGCAGCTTGGTTCACACACTCTAATGAAGTAGAAGTGGCTGGAGAGAGGAAGAGGATGAAAAGAGAAAACATAGAATGAAGAGAGAAAGACTTGCTCCTCTACCCGGTTTTGTAAAAGCTCTTCTTAATTTCCATTTATTTTTCTTGAAACCCCCCCTTGTAATTAATCCCTGTAACTCCCCTTTTCAAATTCGTGGGTATGGGAGGCGGTTGGATCCTCCTTCCAAAGAAAGAAACACGTTCACACGTATTTCCATTTCTTTCTCTTTGTGTTTTCCCTTAGCATTTATGAGATGGCCCATTAAATAGAAATCTTTTCAAAACTCCTTGTTTTTCTTTTAAATTTGTTTCTTAATAGCTTTATTGGGTTTCCCTTTTTGTGACTTTCGGTCAGCCCCTTTATTAAAACGTGTGGTTCTTTTAATATAAGAAATTTATGATAGATAAAAAAAATTACAAAAATATTATTTTTGTAGTGCATTTCCGCAAAACCCTTGTGCACAGGGGGATTTGAACTTGAGTCTTGATCCTCCCAAAGGGGCAACGAACCCTACCAGTGCACTACTTTCTATTTCGTTGTAATTCATATCTTAATTTACTTAAATACTTATAGACATTAGGCGTTTTAATTTGACAAAAAGCCACGTCCTCTTGCTAAAAACTGTGTCTATGGTTAATGAGATTTGAACTCGGGTTGCCTCATAATTAGGCAATACCTCTTGCCATAACACCACTTCACCTCTTGTTGCATTATTGGTTTTTGTTAATTCATTTATATACGAATTGGTTTTCGATGAATCTCAAATATGAGTTAGATAAAAATTATATTTTAGATCTTCTGAACTTTCTAACTAGATTTTTGGATCTTGATTGAGATTCAACCATATTTGGATCCATTAAGATCCAATTGAATTCTAATTAGGTTTCAAATCCATCCAGGATCCAAATCCATTCGTCATATCTAAATCCAAATACTGGATTCATTTGATCCTATTTGGATTCGAGATCCATTTAGATCAAATCCATATCACATTACCGTATTTATTTTGAAATTTTTTTAACATTTATTTATTTTGATAATTATCAAAATTTTGCAGGTTTTACAATACATCTCTCAGAATACCCAATAAAATAGCAACTAACTGTTCTTGAATCCGGTTTCTTTTCATGTGGCCTGTAGGGCCTAGCCTTAGCCGAACATCCCTAAATATGAAAATGTTTCATACTAGGCTTTCTACCTATCCATAACTCATATGGGGTCTTGGTTACTGCTTTAGTGGATACAATATTCAAAACATAAGCTTCTGTCTTTAATGTTTCTCCCCAGAGAGACTCTGGTAAAGTAGAATAAAAAATCATGCTCCTTACCATATCCTTAAGGGTTTTGTTTTGTCTCTCAGCAACACTATTCATACTAGGAGTTTCCGGCATAGTATACTGAGGAACGATCTCACATTCCTCTAGGAATTTAGCAAAGAGACCTGGACGTTGTTCACTTGATCCATCATATCTACTATAGTACTTACCACCATGGTCAGATCTGACGACCTTAATTATTTTGTCAAGTTGGTTTCCAACTTTGAACTTAAACGATTTAAACACATCCAAGGACTAAGACTTTTCATGGATTAAATATAGGTACCCATAATGAGAATAGTCGTTTATGAATATAATAAAATATTTTTGACCATTCCAAAAAGTTGTAGAGAAATGTCCACAAATATCTGAATGAATTAGTTCTAAGACGTTTGTTCTCCTTTCTATACCTAATTTTCTTATTCTTGTTTATTTTTCTTTTATACACTCAACACAAACCTGAAAGTCAGTGAAATCAAGAGAATAAAAAATCTCACTTGACATAAGCCTTTCAATCCTTTGTTTAGAAATGTGCCATAAGAACTTATGCCATAATAAAGTAGAATTCTCATTTGTTAATTTTTGTTTTGTACCACGAGAACTTAAATGCAAGGTTTCATTGAATGAGGCAACAATATCAAGCAAATAAAGGTTATCAACTGTAGATAAAAAATTGGTCCCAATATGATTTGAATCAAGAAATAATTTAAATTCATTATTTCTAAATAAAAAAGAATAGCCATATTTGTCTAAAATGAAAATAGAAACCAAATTCTGCCTAAAGGATGACACAATAAATGTTTCTTTTAAATCTAAATAATTTTTAGTCTTTAAAAGTAACCTAAAAGTCTCTATTGCCTCAACTTCAACTATTTTGTCATTGCCTACAAAGATGAATCTTTCAACATCAATTGGTGATCGGCAACTTAGGCAACCCTGCATAGACACACTTATGTGAGTGGTAGCACCAAAATCCATCTACCAAGTGTGTTCGGGTACATAAGTTAAATGAACTTTAGAACAAACCAAAGTAATTAGCGTACATTTCTTCTCACGTTAGGTATGATACTTGGTACAATCTTTCTTCATATGACTCTCTCATTTGCAAAAGAAACAACTAGACTTTGGGTCCTGATGTCTTTTCTGTTTCTTCTGTGATTGAGGGTCAACTGCAGCTTAGTCATTTTCTTTTCCTTAAACCTGTCCTTAGTGGTTACTTTCAAATGAGCACTCTCAGTCTTCTCTTGATTTATTCTATTCTCATCTTGCACACAGTGAGAAATGAGTTCATTAAGAGTATATTTTTTCTTCTGGCACTTATAACTGACCTTAAATTGATTATATTATGCAGGAAGGGATATCAAAACCAAGTGCACGAGTAAGTCCTCAGACAACTCTAACTTTAGTGCCTTGAGTTTTGAAGTAAGATGAGACATTTTTATAATGTACTCCCTATTAATGTTTTCTTTGCCTTTATACATCATTGAGACAAGACTCAAAAGAAGGGTACTTGTCTCAGTCTTTTCGTTTTTCGTAAAATGCTTTTCAATTTCTTCAAGAAAACGTTTGGCATTCACCTCTTCAGCCATAGTACCCCTCAAGGATTCAAGAATTGCATGTTTCATGATCATGAGACTCATGTGATTAGATCGATCTTACCGCTCAGAGTTTCTTTTATCCTCAATGAAACTCATATCTGTAAAAGCAGGTGGTTGATCTTCTCGTAGTTCAAGATCCAAATCCATACATCCAAGAACAATCATGATATTTTTTTTCCAGTTTTTAAAATTGGAACCGCTCAAAACAGGGATATAATTAATATTTATAAATATCGCAGAAACAAAGGTATTAATTGAATCAAGAACAAACAAGTTCATGATTAATATACATTTTTACATGCATTAACATAAAATAACATATTTAAATAGTGATGAACCCCATCACAAGATACCTAACATAATATTGACATTTAGTCTTTGGACAAAAATGTCAACTTGTAAGTGGTACTCTCAATATAGTAATCAAACATGGACAATCAGTTATGTCAAACAACAAGCCTTTCTTTGGACCGACTCGTTATTCACATGAAAAACTGCATAATTGTCTCATATTTATTGCTAAAAGTATATATTTGAGTTCAGCCAAATAGTAATCTTTCTTTGGGCCGATCACTATTCGTATGAACCGCAAATATATAAACATCACAATATTCCAAAATGAACTAATCTACACAACAAAGATTACTTTGGCAACATATTAATTCAATCAATTCAGTTTAGAATATTGGATCTGAAATCAAAAGAATACCAAGGTTTAAATACATAGATTAGTGCACATGAAAATAAATCAAATACAATTATAATATGCATGGATAAAAAAAAGTGACCAAAAAATTGGCCCACCAAAGTGACCCATAATGCACGCAAAAAGCCTTATAAAATCCTCAATTTTTTTATAAGGCATATGCACGGTCAAAAGTCGATCTGACCCGACATGGGTCAGACCCAAAATACCACAACCAGGTGCAGGCAGTGAGTCATAGGGTCAGGTCTGAACAAGTCTGACTCGCACAAAGATAACTCATGACTCGGTTCAGTCCCCACAACCAAATGGGCACCGAACCGAGTCAGTTGCCCATATCCGATCTGAGAATAAGTCGATTTGGGTTCGACTAAAGATTGAATAGACCATGGACCAATCAATTGTTGGCCAAACTGGCTATGTGCACATGGGATGAAACGATCGAACCAGATGGTTGAATCGGTTCATGCACACCGAAAATTAATTGGCCAAAACTGGATGGTTGAATTGGCCATGTGCCAAAAGCCCGATCCGGCTCGAGACCAACATCTAGATTTGCTCAGCTAACTGAATCAACAAACGAGCTCAAAACCGATCCGAACTCAATCGGATGGTGACCGAACTGGCCTTTGGTTTGGTCGACTAAACTCAAATCAGAACCAAGCCTTATGGTCGATTCGGTTGCACAAGTCGAGTCGGCTAAACACTGGACCAGAACCAGGTTGGTGCATCAGACCAGCTAAAAAAAAGTATCATCCATATCGCGGGCCTGTTGAGGACCGGATTGGCCCAGTGAAACAATGTACCATTTCAGGAAACTGATCCAGGTCAACAGATGCAAGTACCGGCTCTGTAAATTTTTTTTTACAGAGGCTGAAACTTGACGACGATCCCGGTTCTCGCCAGTCGACGACTAAGCTTGACGATGTCTGCCACCGACGGAAGCCCGAACTGAAGGACAATCGTGGCCGGTCCCGATGGCGATGGCCAGAAACTATTCTGAACAACTGTCGAGCCCAAAACAAAAAAATTGACAGGTCGGTAGAGCGCCTGCTTTCCCGTCGTCCGACGAGCAGAGGAAGAAAGATCCTTCATCGCTCTCCATCTGACGACCTGAAGGAAGAGGAGGGCCCTTCTGACGTCCGATAAATAAAATTATATTTTCATCGGCCCTCCTCGGCCCACGTTCAGCCACCGATCAAGCTAGATCGGTGCGAACAACAAAAAATAATAATTTAGACAATAAAATTATATTTTCAACGATTCAATGGGAACAACAACTCTGATAACAATTGTTGAAATTGTAAATCCACAGAAAACTAAAAGGATCGTCAAACATATTCTTGTTAAATCATTGAAATCAAAACAAAATCTTGATGCAGAAGCGTACCTGAATCCATAAGCGCTTTGGTAGATCGTTGACGGGTATGATCTTTCAAAACTTGTATATGTGACTTTATTCCTTTCTCTAAACTTTATGAGAAAAATTGATTTCTCTTTATGGTTATATGAGGAGCTTAAAAAAGAGGATCATTATATAAGGTTTTGGGATCATAACTTAATATATTTTCAATTAAGAGTCTATCTTCAATTCAGTTCAGTACAGAATTGTAGACAAAACAGGTTTCTTCACACAATGTATCATACCATATGATATATCGTATGGTCCAACCAAGCTTATATGGTTCAACCAATTTAGATCTCATAAATTGAGCCTGAAGCTAAGACCCTGTATAATGTGTGGTTTAAATCTAAGCCCACACCATTTTTTTTTTTTCCTGACGTGCCGTCCTATTTTTTCCTAACAGGAAATTTAGAAAAATTAGTGTGATCAAGTGGTTACGTCGGTTAACCAGGAAAGTCATACCAAAAAGCTAAGCGTTTCAACCAACGCCAATTTTGGTCCTCTCAAAAACTACAAAAAGTCATTCATTGCATGATGAATGAGACACCAACAATTCAAGACCTTTTCTTACTTAATTAAATACTTTAAATATTCCTTTGACTCTCATTAAAATATTATTTAAGCTTCTCTTTCTCTCTCTGGTTGCCATGTTTCAATGAGCAGCGGCGAGTCAAGCACACATTTGTAAATTTCTCATTGGAATTTAAAATCTCTCTCTCTCTCTCTCTGGAGGAAACCGAATTGAAGGTGCTATTAATGGTGTTCGGTGGAGTTCTGAACAGGATGTGGATGTTTCAGATACAACTGTAATAATCCGAGGTACCCGATTTAATAACCCTTAGAAAATCACCAGAAACACTTCCTCTCTATTCCTTTTGCCTTCCTCTTCATTTATTCTTCTCTGTCATTCCCAAATAAAAATTCTATTCCCTCACCAGGAAAACAACTCCCCCTCTTTCTTTCCTTTTCCTCTAGTTGTTTCATCTTGCTTCATTCCCTCCTCTGAGACGCCAATCTTCCAATCTACGAGAAAAAAATGACGCGCCTAAATATTAGAGTAACGTTCCTGATCTCCTGTATTCTCATACTGTCCACCCTCAGTTCGAGCTCCCTGGCGAGAGATGTCACTGCGTTGCACCCCAAAAGATCGACGAGTTTGGGTCCACAGAAGCACTGCAATCTCAGCGGTTCCAAGAACTCTAGTGCCCTGGATGACAAGCGAGTCGTGCCCACGGGTCCTAACCCTTTGCACAACAGGTAGGGGAGAGAAACCAAGAGCGCGCGAGAGAGAGAGAGAAGGAAGGAAGGGGCAAGAGGAGAGATTTTTCCTTTGAAGTTGATCTTTTTAGGTGGTAGTCCCTCTTGCTACATGAGGGTCTCTTTCATTAGTAGCTAGAGATGAATAAATAAAAATGGACAGTTTTTCCTTTCTAGACTTTTTTCTCTTCTTGCCTCTTCCCTCCTCTCCGATGTTTATAGGAAGCGAGTGTGCCATTATGAAATGATGAATGATGAGAGTATTCTTCATACCATCTTGTATAAATGGACCCCCCCTACGCCCGCCCTCTCTTTTGCTTTTCAGTAATAGGAAAATAAGGAAAGAAATAGAATCGCTATATGATGTAATTCTACAAAGATGGCATGAATTTTTTTACTGATTCTTTTGAATTTCTCCAACTGAATGTTGGGCAATTTACTCTTGCTGTATCAAGGTTTCCTTCTATGGATTGTATTTTTCTTCTTCTTTTCTTTTTCATTTTTTTCGATTCATCTCAATTTCTTTAGCAATCGACCGTGCATTTCTTTTTGTTTGCTTATTGTTGAGACTAAAGAATAAGGTTAAATGTCATACTCTAAAGTTAAAATCCTGAGAAGACTATCTGATTTCTTCCATTCATAGGTTTTATTTCCTCAATGCAAGCATGCAGCCATTCTTATCAATCTTTTTTTTCATATGATACTACCATAATCATCCTTCCTAAATTCTCTTAACAGATGCATTTCATATTTCCTCCTAACCTATTGTTATGTGACTATGCATGTGAATAGAGCTATAACAAGAACTTGGAAGTTTCACTAATTACTCTTTTATCTGTCTTATTGTAAAAAGTAAGATGAATAAGAAAAGCGGTTTCGTTTCCAGTTACTCTGCATATTGCATAGGCACAGTGGAGAAAATATGTGCATTTATGTGATCAATTTTGTATGGTGGTGAGACCAAAGATGATGATTTCTTTCACTATTTCTGCAAATGATATGGTTTCATTGTGCTACATCCTTCATTCCTCCAAATGGGTGTTCCCGCGCATATCTGGTGTTTGCTTTCACGTGATCATGTTATTGCTGACATGGTCTTGATATTGTAATTACGAGAGAATGAATGCTCTTGATAGTAGGATAGGAGCATTTATGTATGCATTTTTATAGTATTGTAGGTTAAAAATCAGAAGCTGACTAGTGCAGCAATTTATTATGTTATCTGCTTCCTGCAACCCCAAATGGTTTTCTTCTTTGAACTGCTTTTTTGAAAATACGCATGACTAGGGATTATCACAAAAAGAATAACATCACCGATCTGTTAAATGTCTCGTGTTTAATTTTCTAGTTCTCTTAAGTTTTGTCTTTTTTTGGTTCATTTCTCAAGTTTTGTCTTACAACCACAAAACTAAACCACAGATAAAACAAACCCTATAAATTAAAACTGATATTTTCAATAATTTATGCAATATTATGATTGCCTTTTGTTTTATTTTTAAAATTATTAATTAAAGTGCTACTTTCCCTATTATACGAAACAGTCTGGGGTTTATACGAAAAAAACAATTGTGATAGAACTAATTAAGCATTTACTACTTGTCCAATATAACCAAGTACTGCTATTGACACTGATCAACATTTTATTCTTTGAAACATGCAGCTCTTTCATTTTGAAAATTTCCAAACTCTCTCCTTTTTCTCCTTGTGAAAGCTCTCGAAAAAAAAATTTCCCTAGATGTTTAACACACGCACAAACACTTGTGCTTGTGTTTGTGGGCGTGTGTGTGTATGCATGTCTGTGTGCGTGTATATGAGAGAGAGAGAGGTGCAAAACTTTGCCTTTCATTCATCAAAGTGTACTACCAACTTTTTAAGGATGAAATAATATCAGTTTTCTAGTTAGTTTTCCCTCTTTTTTTTTTTTTAAGGAACTTGTATGAGATATTCTTGTTTCTTCAAAGTACCAACACATGCATCACATGGGATGCAGTTAGTGGTGTCAATGGGTCAGGTATGGTTTGGGCGCGTGTGAACCAGACCTAAATCTGACTTGAGATGATAGTACCTTGTCCGGGATCTAATGGGACCCATCATAAGAGAAACCATACCCGGATCCTATAAGGATTACATGAACCAGACCCAGATCATACCTGGCAAAATAATATTTTTTTATCATTTTTATAATAAAAAATTGCAGATCTTAATCGGAACTCGGGTCGGGCTTGGGTCTGGTATGAAATTTCACAAACCATACCCAGCTTCATATATTAATCAAACCCTTGGGGTGAGACTTGGACCCAAATTGTAATTGGGTCTTCTTATTAATCACCAAACCCTAACCCTATAGGGTTTGGTAGGGATGGGATCCGGGTCAAACCCCACCCATTGACACCCCTAGATGCTGTTAGTTGTGAAAACTGAAAAGAGCAAAAGCTAATCCAAGAAATCTTCATTTCTTCAAGTGGGTACCCTTGTGCAACCGTGTTTCTCATGGCCCTCTTCTTGTGAACCTGTAAAAAGTATGCCTATAGGCCCACAGGTGGAGGAATGAGAGAGAGGGGGCACTAGGCCTGGCAGAGAGGAGGGCTAAAGCTGTATTGGCCGTTTGACTGCTTGCAAAGGAAGCTGAGAGTGAGGACGAGGGAATCGAGGAGTCGTTTTTTTTTCCAAGTTGGAGTCAGAGGGGATCCGTTACATTGCAGTAATGAATGAGTCTGTCATCAAAAGTGGGAGCGAGGGGTTTTAATGGAGCCAGTGGAGTAGGGATGGCAGTGGACTTGGGGAAAACGAGGCTCGGCCCCGCCTCGCCCCGTTTGGCCGGGGATGGAGGCAGGGTTGAAGGTTAAAATCAAAACCCGTGTGGGGATGAACTTATGCTTTCTCCTGTCCCACCCCATCCCTGTCCCGATCCCCGCCTCGCCCCCGTATGGACGAGGGATGGAGGACATGAAACGGGAATGGAGGTTAAAATCCAAACCCGTGTGGGGATGGAGGTCCGAATTTTGAGATGGGGCAGGGGCGGATTAGGACAAGCCGCCCCGGTCCATTGCCATCTCTACGGAGCCTTTATGGACACAACTCAAATGCTAGTTCGGGCTTGGCCAGCGGCCTCATTAAATTCCCTATGCCTCTGTGTCCTCGTGACCATCCTGTCTGTTTTTTGAATATTTTTTTTTGTTTTGGGAAAAAGTCCTTGTCACTGACCGCACATTGGCAATCCTCTGGTTTCATAGTCACAGAAGTCGGCTATTTTTTTTTTAAAAAATGCAAATTTTATCACGAGATTTTCAAAAACAGATATAATCTTGAAAAAACATGATATTTTTCGAAAATATCGCATTTCTATCACGTTCTTAATGCTATATATATCATTTACAAAGTTTAATGGTTTTCTTATTCTTTTACATATTATCTTATCATGTATTTTTAAAATTTACATATAGATGTTTTTTTTTTTTGAGTCTTTCAAAGAAAAATAAAAGTTTTTTTTAATTTATCATGAGACTTTCTTTTGCTGAGAAAATACCTATAATGAGTATTTTTGTAACTATGGGTAAAACCCTTGATACCTTCCCTACCCATCAGGGCCAACTTCCACATTGAAGCAAGGGATGCTCACTGTGGATTTCGAACCATGGTTCATGACTGTTCTATGTCAAGTGGTATGTTGGCTCCAAGGTAGTTCCCTTATGGGTTTCTGCCCCTCCCTCTTATTGTATTATCTTGTTTTTTTTTTTTTAAGAAAAAATCTCGCATGGATTGTCGAGATAAATTTGGAAACGACAATGAGTTGGATGTAATAACTGCAAAATTAATTAGATTAAATTGAGCAAATTTTGTAATTTTTTAGTCTTGGATGATAAAAGAGGAAAAAACAAAAGCTTTCAAGTTTGTTTAGATGTAGTTATTCTGGTGGTCGAATGAGATAACGGTCTTATGACAAAAATAAAACGTATCATTTTGTTTGATTAAACGACCCATATGGTCAACGGGATCATGTGTCAAGCTGAAGGTACAGGATCAAATTCTGTTGGCGCATGAGAGTCTTTTTTCCTTCCACAGAGAAAGCTGGGGTTTGGCAGATCCCTACCAATTATACAACCATATCACTGGGATTCAAACTTGCAACGTCCCAACACAGGTGACATGCACTTAGGGATGCACACGAGCCGAGCTTCAGCTGTTTGAACTCGGCTTGCTTCAAAATGCATTTGTTTAAGCCGAGCTTGAACAGCATTGTCTCAATGTCTATGCTCAGCTCGGTTCCGATACGAGCTTAACCGTTATTCAAAATAAATTTTATGAGAGCTGCCGTTGCTTTATCACGGTTGGGTCAGGCTGGGTAGTCATGTCTTCAATCCAGAGTTTTTTTTTCCTTCCACGGAGAAAGCTGGGGTTAGACACACCCCTACCAATTATACAACCATACCATTGGGATTCAAACTTGCAACCTCCCAACACAGGTAACATGCACTTAGGGATGCACACTAGCCGAGCTTGAGCTGTTTGAACTTGGCTTGCTTCAAAATGCATTTGTTCAAGGTGAGCTTGACCAGCATTGTCTAGGCGCAGCTTGGTTCCGAGCCGAGCCGAGCTGAGCTTAAGTGTTATTCAAAATAAATTTTACCCAAAAACAGTAAGTTTTGAAACCCAAACTCTCAAGACTAAGCACAACCGACCGACCAATACGCCAGTATCTGTTTTGTGATTAATAAGACCTAGAAAATTTACAAATAGTAAAAACCTGTTAGATTATTGAAAGAAAAAATTAAAGATGCGAAATTCGAAGTCTGGGATAGAGAGAAACAAACTAACCATTACAAAAACAACGACTTTCAAGATATATATATATACACACACACTCTCTCTTATGCAAGCCTTATTGAGCTTTTTGAGCTCAACAACTTGATTAAACTCGGCTCGTTTATCCACACCGAGCTTGGACTTTTGTTCAAGCTTGACTTGTTTATTTTTTGAACAAGTTCGAGTCAAGCTTAAATGGGTAGAGCCCGAGCCCGACTCGTTGTGCAGCCCTATGTGCCATAACTGCTCCTGCCAAACAAGCGGAGCCTCCGCTGGATCAACAAAAAGTTTTAACTTTGAACGAAGGGGAGTGAAGTAGGTTATATGCCCCCCCCCCCCCCCCCCAAAGACGATCGTTAGCTACATCGCGTGTTCGGGGGTCCCAATGAGCGCCACGTATGTAAGCATGTGTGCCTCGTATCCCCATGTTTGTCAGCATCGGTTAGCGTCAGAGTCTGGTGCGGTTGCAAAGACTTAAGTACCCTTTCCTCCATTGGTGCCATAAAATGACAATTCTAGAAAAGGCGCGCGCGGTTGCAAAGACTTAAGTACCCCAAAGATGGTTATTTAAGACTCAGTCCCTGCACTGCAGGATTATCCGAGAAAGGAATCCCCCCTGAAGAAAACCATGAACATCAACCCTCTCTCACTCTCTCATTTCTCTTTCTGCCTCTGTGCACATCCAACAGACGATTCTACACTGCTCCATCAAGCACCGACTGACCTGCACACTGCCTTTGTGCACATCCAGGAGACGATTCTACACTGCTCCATCAAGCACTGACTGACCTGCACACTGCCTTTGTGCACATCCAGGAGACGATCCTATACTGTAGCATGGTTCAACTTGATGAGTTGTGGAGCGTGATTTAGAGTTTTTGCCCTTACAGGAGGGGCTCCTCCCGGCGCAAGTTTTTGCCCTTACAAAATTTTTTTTGGGGGTGGGTGGGTAGGGGGGGGGCTTGTATAAATTCTTTCTTTTCTTTCCCTCTTGTAACTGCCGAAAAAGAACAATAGAGTGTTTTTTTTTATCGTGACGCTCATATGTTTTCTTCGATTGTTTCTTGCTTGAGGTTTTCATAACACCCTTTTTCGTGATTTTCTATTTTTTTTGCTACGCGATTTTCGTAAATCGCTACTCGATATAGCAATTTACGAAAATCACATAACGATTTGCCATTGATTTGGCAGAGAGGTGGGTCCTGTCGAAGAGCACGACTCCAGAGGTTGAGATAAGAACCTCGCGGTGCCAAAACCTAACGAATGCCCGTGTTGAGCAACGATAAGGTGACCTGAAAGGCATAGCCCTGATCGAAAGTATTGTCGACGTAAGGGTAGACGAATTGTACTTTGAAAGACTCTGTTGTAGGTGTACTGAGAGAAGATTCTGTTGTAGGTGTCTCTAGAAGGCGGCGAAGGAGTCGCCACAGTCGGTTGCTCGCTGGAAGAGGGTAGCATTCCGGCCATTGCTATCAGAAAGAGGATGACGATCACCATCGAGTCATCGACTCTTTGCCTCTCTTAATACAGTGTTTCACGGAGAAGGAAGAAGAAGATGACGACAAAAAGTTCAAACGGAAAAGAAAGAGAGAGTGTTTCAGGTTTGTTTCGCTTCCTCGACTTTCTGGATGGAGGATATTTTTGTCCTTTTTTCGAAAATTAGTTTCCCTTTTTTTGAATGAAGGATATTTTTTATCATTTTCTTGAACCATCATTTTATAACGTGAATAGCAATAAAAACTACTTAAGTCTTTGCAACCACACTAGACTCAGACGCTAACTAATGCTGACAAACATGAGAATATAAGCCCCGTGTGCTTACATATGTAGCACTCATTGAGACCCTTCGAACACGCGATGTAGCTAACGGCCCTCTTCGACACACCACCCGCTCAAAGGGGAGACCTTTAAGTAACCCGGTTCTCTCAAAGGGTTTCTTTGTCATTCAAAATAAATAAATAAGAGTGATTTTAAGGTATACTACTCATCTTTGAAGTAACAAAAAATGTTGGGGCTGTTTTGGTAATTTGATCATGTGCTTTTTTTTCTTTCTTCTCTTGGGATCTGAAGAGAGACGTAAATTGGCAGGTGCTGGCTCCAGAGTCCAGACAGTGTTGGGTCTTGTGTTTTTTTATAAATTTTTTCCTCCAAGATTTGTTGCTTATTTTTTTGGTTTTTAAAATTAGCTCGATTCCCCATGGCATGGCATGTTCTGTACCCGTGACGGCAAAATTGTGTGCATGATTCAACCATGATTGTTGTTGACACAAACAAGTCTCTTTTTGAATCTTCTGATGGATCGGTCAACACTGGTATTGTCTTTCTCGAGCCGGTCAATGTCTCATTCCTCTCATTGCTACTGAGCACAGTTTGTCGACAAGAGACCCGGTTTGGGTTCTTGCATAAGGGAGCATTTGATTGCACGGAAGTTCACCGAATGCATGGGGCCCACGCACCAATAAAAACGCGAGACGTTCAGCTGGGTGGGACACCGCGTTCTGCGCATTCCTCTGGGATGTTTTTCCAGATTTGGGGGGAGTTTCTCCCTCCTTGGAACAATGGAGGATAGGGCAGGGGTGTCAACGGGTCTGGTTTACCAAGAGGCAAAAGCCAACCCTGACCGAACTCTATAGGGTCCAGGTATGGTGACTAGGGATGGCAGTGGGGTGGGGCGGGGGGCAAGGTCTCCACCCCCGCCCCGCCTCAAGATTAGAACCTCCATCCCCAGCGGGGATGGATTTTAACCTCCACCCCTGCCTTCATCCCTGTTTCATGTTCTCCATCCCCGGTTCAAACGGGGACGGGACGGGGCAGGGCAGGGTGGGGAAAAGTGTATGTCCATCCCCGAACGGGGATGGATTTTAACCTTCGTCCCTGCCTCCATCCCCGTTTCATACCCTTCATCCCCGGTCCAAACGGGGTGAGGTGGGGCGGGGCCCCGCTTTCCCCTGGTCCACTGCCATCCCTAATGGTGACAAATAAGAAGACCCAATTAAGACACGGGTCCAGATTCGAAGGTCCAATTAATACATGGACCCGGGTATAGTTTGTGAAATTTTATACTAGACTCGGACCCGACCTGAGTTTCGATTAAGACCTGTAATTTTTAATGTAAAAATAATAAAAAATATTATTTCACCAAGTCTTGTTCATGTAGGGTATGGTTTCTCTTATAGTAGGTCCGATTGGACTCATGTCCAGACCCGATACCATACCTGAATATCATGTATATGTTTTTTTTAGAGAACATGTATGTGTTGAAGTTGTCAGGGAATCATAACGTGTCTGACACATGTCAATTGTCTCCCATGACACGAAATTTAAGTGGCATGTCACTGTCACATAACATGCTAGGCAAACTGCTGAAGGGAATAAGCCCCACAAGTTCCCAATCCAAGACCTTGTCACTAGGGGTGTCAACTGGTCAGGTTTACCTGGACCTGACCCGAACCAAACCCTATAAGGTCCGGGTATGGTGAGTTAGTGTTTGAGCCGGCCGATTTACTAAACGGATGTCTGAGATGAGAGTGGTTCAACCAACCCAAAACAAGAGGTTGGTCGAACACATTTCTTTATATATATATAATGAGGGGTGTATCATTGAACCCCCAAAAAATTGGACAAATTGAACGCGCGCCACTAATCGCACACACGATTAGTGGCGCACAAAAAAGAAAAAAAAAGGGATCTTTAGTGCTAAGAATCCGATTGTCAGAATTTTGGAGGTTCCATGATACTCCTAACTATATATATATATATATATATATATATATATATATATATATATATATATATATATATATATATATATATATATATATGTGAGAACTAATGTGTGAATAGTGTGTCACTAGAATATGAGAACTGAAAACATGAGAACTAGTGTGTGAATAGTGATTTTCATGATTTTTTTGTTCTTTTATCTTTATTTTGAATCTAACCGTAGGGATGTGATCTACATGCTTGGTTTTATAAGAACCGGCTTTTGAATCATCCAATTTTGATGGATATTTGAGAATTTTTTAAGGTTTTAAAATCAATGGCTCATAATCTACATAAATATTGAAGCATTCAAAGATCATATTTTTTCATAGAAAATACATGATCCATCGAATGGTTGATTCCTAGCAAATTCACTATACCAAGCACATCCACATGGTTGGATTTCCAGAAAAAGCATTGGAAATGCCCATATTTCTAGTTCTCATATTCCAATTTTTTTATTGACTTATATATATATATATATATATATATGACGAGGAACCCTCACAAAAAACTCACTTAATGAGCCCGCCCCATGTGACCTAAACCTTAGGTGGAGTTACTGATACCCCAGCCCTTACAAAGCCCACCAGATAAATGCGCCTGCAAACCGGGTGAGAGTCAAACTTGGGGCAAGGGGCCATCACCTTCTCCTCAGGCCTGCTGCCACTCGTGTGATCCTGGCCCGTTATCTTGTTCGTCATCACTTTATATATATATATATGAAACAGTATGAGTTATCAAAGTTTTCAGCAACTATGCAGAGAGCAAATGAAAGCAAACATAGTAATCCTCCTGTTTAAGCAGGTGTAGTATTAACGAAGAAATATGCAATAATAACAACATATCATCATCGTACCTGGCCCTTCTGTTTTGGAACCAAACTTCAACCTGGCGTGGAAGAAGGTTGAGTTGTTCCGCCAAATTTTGCTTTTGCTTCTATAAAAGATCCAATGACAAAGAACGAAAAAAGAAAGAAAGAAACTACGTACAGAAGAAAGGGTTCTGTTTTCTCTAAAGCTCTGTTCTAGAATAGTTGATTGTTCCCTCTTGAGCTTCAACTTCTTCCTTGCATTTCGGTTATCATTTTCAACTTCCTCCTCACATATTTCTCGATTCTTCGTGTTGCCGCTTTCTTCCTTCTTTGGAGGCAACTGCAGATGAAACTTAATGGGTGTCTCCTTATTTTTGCTAAGATCAGAATTTCCAATTCCAATTCCTAAAGCAAGACTTGTATCACTAAATTGATCATCCATCTCTCTCTATCTCTCTCATAAGAAAACAAGGAGAGAAACATTGAAACTATGGTCATAGAGAAAAAGATTTATATAGAAAAGAGATAAAAAAGGCTTAGGAAACGACCAGAACGCTCCCTCATGCTTGACTAATAAACAAAAGAAGAATTCAAAACCAATTGGTTGAAATGTCTTACCAATAAAGCCAGGCAGTTGCACCAAGGGAAAAATGTCTTACCAATTACAACCTTTCATCCCTGTTTAAACACAGCCACTTTGTTTTGCTGGGTATATATATATACAAACCAAGACCAACATCTGCTGAATTGCCCCACCTCCATATTGTGGGGCCCAGCTTGTCCCCTTTTGAGGCCAAAGGTAAGTGATCCAGGTTATATGTTCCCCCCACGAACATGGCAGTTAGCTATATCTCATGTTCGGGGGTCCCAAAGAGCACCACGTATGTAAGCATGTGTGTCTCGTATCCCCATGTTTGTCAGCATTAATTAGCATTGAAGTTTGATGTGATTGCAAAGACTTAAGTACCCTCTCCTCCATTGGTGCCAAAAAAATGACGATTCTTGAAAAGGAGTGGTTGTAAAGACTTAAGTGCCCCAAAGATGATTATTTAAGACCCAGTCTCTGCACTACAGGATTATCTGAGAAAGAAATCTCCCTTGGAGGAGGCCATGAACATCAACCCTCTCACACTCTCTCTCTCCCTTCTCTTTCTGCTTCTATGCACATCCAACAGAAGAACTTACATTGCTCCATCAAGCACCGGCTAACCTGCACATTGACTGTTGTGGAGCCTGATTCAAAGTTTTTACCCTTACAGGAGGAGGGTTTGGGGGCTCCTCTCAGCGTGGGTAGCATCATTCAACTAAATGAGTTGTAGATCCTGATTCAGAGTTTTTACCCTTACAGGAGGAGGGTTTGGGGGCTCCTCCCAGCGTGGGTAGCATCATTCAACTTGATTCGTTGTGGAGCCTGATTCAGAGTTTTTACCCTTACAGAAGGGGTCTGGGGGCTCCTCCCAATGTGGGTAGCATCATTCAACTTGAAGAGTTGTGGAGTCTGATTCAGAGTTTTTACCCTTACAGAAAGGGGGGTCTGAGGGCTCCTCCTAGCGTGGGTAGCATCATTCAACTTGATGAGTTGTGGAGTCTGATTCAGAGTTTTTGTCCTTATAGGAGGAGGGTTTGGGGGCTCCTCCCAGCGTGGATAGCATCATTCAACTTGATTCATTGTGGACCTTGATTTAGAGTTTTTGCCCTTATAGGAGGAAGGTTTGGAGGCTCATTCCAGCGTGGGTAGCATCGTTCAACTTGATTCGTTGTGGAGCCTGATTTAGAGTTTTTGCCCTTATAGAAGAGGGGTCCGGGGGCTCCCCCCGGCACGGGTCCCGGGTGTCGTGGTAAAAAAATGCACAGGGTATCGTGGTGAGAAAGACATATTTTTGTTCCAAGCAAGGTTGGAAGAAATCAATGGAAAATCCAACAAGGAGCATGCCAGAATCAAGATGTGGATGTCAAGCGAGAATGATGTTGTGCAACTCAAATAACATAAAATAATAGGGGTCTGGTTTTTAGTTAAAATGAGGAATGAAATGACAATAGAAATCGCTAAAAATTTACAGAAATAAACTAGACTCAATAACAAAGACACCATTTTTTACGGATTTGTAATATGACCTCCGGTTACGGAGAAATGACCCTGACAAGTTGGTCCTAATTCAGGTAGCGATTTAGAGCGATTTGCTTACTAAATAACACTACAAATCGCTATAGCAATTTGCGGAAGACACTACAAATCGCTATAGCGATTTGCAGAAGAATCTACAAATCGCTATAGCGATTTGCGGAAGACACTATAAATCGCTATAGCGATTTACGGAAGACACTACAAATCACTATAGCGATTTGTAGTGTCTTCCGCAAATCACTATAGTGTTTCGTTGAAGACCCGAAAATACTACAAATTGTTGTAGGAAAGCCCGATAATACTATAAATCGTTGTTGGAAGGCCCAAAAAAAATTTGGTCCGGAGGGCGCTGCACCCCTAACCCCGCCAGGGGTGGCCCCCCCTGGACCCCCCTCCTGTAAGGGCAAAAACTCTAAATCAGGCACATAAGTAGAGAGAGTGTGAGAGGGTTGGTGTTCATGGCCTTCTCCAGGGAGAACTCTTTACCTCCCTTGATTTCTTCTTTAGAGAGAGAGGGGGTTTTACAGTGTTTTACGAAGAAGGAAGAATAAGAAGATGGCGATGGAGCAATGTAGGATCGTCTGTTGGATGTGCACAAAAGTAGAGAGAGAAGGGAGAGAGAGTGAGAGGGTTGATGTTCATGGCCTTCTCCAGGAAGAACTTTTTGCCTCCCTTGATTTCTTCTCTAGAGAGAGAGAGAGAGGGGGTTTTACAGTGTTTTACGGAGAAAGAAGAAGAAGACTTTGAAGAGTCAACATCATCCTCGACTTTCTGGATGAAGGACATGTTTGTCCTTTTTTTGAACAGAGAAAGAAGAAGAAGACTTTGAAGAGTCAACATCATCCTCGACTTTCTGGATGGAAGACATGTTTGTCCTTTTTTTGAACTGTTTGTTTTTTCTTTTTTTAATGAAGGGCATTTTTGTCATTTTCTCAAACCATCACTTTATGAGAAGAATAGCAAGAAAGGGTACTTAAGTCTTTGCAACAACACCAGAGTACGATGCAAAGTTATGTCAACATACACGGGAATATGAGCCCCATGTGCTTGTATACGTGGTGCTCATTCAAAGCCCCGAACACATACGTGGGATTCAGTGAATCATCGGGGGCGAACATACACCACCCTCTCAAAGGTAAGCCACGCCATGTTTCATTGGGATTTGATGTTAGATGATATCCTGTTTGAGTGTAGAAAATTCAAATTAAGATAACCCAAAAGTCCCAACACTTAGGGATTTATTAACTCTAAAATGTGTTCTTTCAGCCCCAAGTAGGGTTGGCGTAGTAGGGATGGGCTTTGGCTATCATGCAGGTGGTTAAGGTTCAATCCCTGTGGCCGTCACCTCCCTACACAAGCCGACGCCCAGGATACGCTCTGGGACGGAGGGTCTTAACCACGGAGTCCCCCATCAGTCCATCACCCCCCACCCCCACCTAAAGAGTCCATATATGATCTACCTGTTCTGAGGCCTTAGGTTTCTCCCAGTGTTATATAAAGTATCGGTGTGTATCAGCAAAATTTTGATACTCTGCAGGGCCGATTCATTTTTTTTAATAAATATATAAAAATACTAAAAATATTTTTTAATACTAATTTTAAATTAATTTAATGGTTTAACACATGTCACATAATGATTGACACTTAATATTTTTTATTATTTTTGGATTCAGCTGAGTATCAGTATCAGCCGATACAGCTGAATAGACAGCGCAACGATTCAGAGTTGATACTGATACTTACAACATTGGTTTCTCCATGTAACTAAATAAAAAAAATGTGTGCCTTCAAAGAAGTGGACAACCTTTTTGTCTTTGACAAGACATTGATTGGTCATAAATTGCGAAGGTGAGTCTAATTCTTCGCCATATGCATAAAACTGTAGTATGTGCACACCTTTGGTTTTTTTTTTGAAAAAAATAATTTTCTCATACAAATCTAATTGTCAAGATGAGAAGAATTACATTGAAGATTCAAAGAGATGAGATATCCCACGAGAAGAAATGGTGATTACATTAGACGATTGTCACTCGTCTCATAGATAAAGGCCAACAAGATGGAGATTACAATTAAAGACTAAGCTTATCTTAAGGTCCTCCTTGGACACCTTGGGCAGGTTACTTGGAGCTCAAGACAATTTCAATCAATTTAGGCATGCACACCTTTTTATGGCTCTTGAGTACTAACTTGATAGGGGGGCATAGGAGAAACTCCAGTGCAAATAGTTTGGGCATCACAAAGCGCCTGTGCAAAGGTATAGTGAGCCACCCTGATCGATGGTCTGAATACCATGTTTGAAGAAGATGGAGCAGGATCATGCAAATGATCCCTGCTACAAACCTTATTAGGACTTCTTGTTTCTTAAGATGACAAAAGCCTAAAGGAGAAACAGGTTACCAAAAAAGGTCTCCTCAAAGTTCTCTTGGGCTATCAATGTCTCAAACTTCTACTTTCTTCAAAACAGGGCAACCAACAATCTAAACAGCAAAAGGAACATGATGTTTCCTAAGATGAGAAGCAGCTTCAAGAGCAACAACATCCTCAGTTGGCTATTGGGGAGAGCAACAGCCTTTTCATTTTCTTGATACTCCATAAAGAGTTGTAAAAGAATTATGATTTTCAGATGAAACTTTTCGGACCCATACCTTTTTGGCTTTACACTGCTGCTGTCACCCGGTGCTAACATCAGGCACATTAGAAGTTGGATTCTTGCACGAGCAATTTATAGTGGCATGTGATTTGACTTAACACACCTCACAAATATGAATGACCGATTTAGCTTCAATAAAACCTGCCCAAGACAATGGAGACTGAATCGAAGATCTCCGAGTTAGATTTATCTTCTACAAGGATCCTATCAAAATGCAAGTAAACTTGGGTAGAGGTCTTATTATCAATAGTAACCAACTTTTTCTCCAATGCATTCTCTATCAAGCTGAAGGCATCGTTGTACCAATAAGCCAGCAGAAGACCATGCGCTCTAACCCAAACCGGGATATACCTAGTTCTCTAAAATTTTGGCATGCCGCATCCATTCCAAGTTTCCATAAATAGAGTGTAACATAAAATCTTTCACGATCCTCTTCTGAGAACCAACACAGATCAACTTGTGATAAAAAATGCACTAGGAACTCATTGTTCAAAAGCATAGAAAAGATGAGGTCAACAAGGAGTTTCCATCGCTTAGAAAGCTCACAAACATAAAAAAAACAGTTCCATTGCCCTGGTGTCCTACTTGCACACCAGACAATGGCCGAAAAACTTCAGTTAAGGACCACAAAAAGTTTGAAGAAGAAGAATAATGCACTTTTCATCAATCATTGAGGCCATGGGAAGGTTCACATTAGGCGAAATGCAGCCTACCATCTGGGCCCAAGAACAAAAAGCGGCAAAGCCACCACCAAAACTAGTTGTAGTAGGAACAACCTCATGAACATCTCTTCCAGGGGATGGATTGTCATCAGCTGGCAGCACGGTCCTCCCACAATACTAGTGAGTGTTCAATCGCAGTCACGAAAAACTTCATGCTATCCACTAGAGGGGGGGGGATCATTTAAAAAAAACCCAACAGAACCCGGGTCAATCACCAGACCCAATGGTGTGGTGCTTGGACTGCGAGGGCCACACACAACTCCCCAAAGCGCCAACATTATATATGTGTGTACATATGTAATAGCAAAATGGACTTGTGTCAACCCTTGGTAGGATTTTGGAAATAATACCAGCCTTTTAATGCATGGATTCTAAGACTTATGAGTAGACATTTCAATAGTTGAAGTATGTCTAATATTAATTGCTAGTTTCGTATTCTTAAGTTCTTGCATCTTATTTCTCTAATCATCCACTACTATGATTTGGTTTTTTCTCACAAGATGTAGCCTCAATTATGCCCCCTAACATATTGATGGCTAATATCAGCATCACAATTAACATCCAACACCAACTATTTTTCTAACAAGGAAAAAGAAAATAAGATATTATATTGGAACACCTTGATCATAACGTAGGCTTTTTTTCTTTCTTTTTTTTGTGATGAATAGATGAGAATGAGTTAGGACTTAATTGGGACCTTTTTTTTTAGGTACCATTTGAATGACACCCAAAACCGAACTATAAACAAAGTTTTGGGTGTAAACTGAGTTTTGTGCCCAAAACTCAGATTTTGATGTGCTTCGGTGGTACACCAAAACCTAGTTTTAAGCCAAACTAGGTTTTGTAAAAACCTGACTAATTATTGTGATAGCGATTAATGTATAGCAATTACTGTGAATGATTTACTGTGATAGGTATTACTATGTATAGTGATTACTATGATAGCGCTTACTATGTATAGCGATTACTGTGATGACGTGTGTGCAACGATTATTATTTATAGTGATTACTGCATACAGTGAGGTGTAGAAGTACAAATGAGACTAATTTACAATTGATATGAATAATATGCTATTTTGTGTTACAGGGAGGTCAAAAGAGAAGTAAAGCACCAGGTGAAAAGCTCGAAGGGTGGTGTTAGTGGCTCGTAGTTTTGTTGTGGTATGAACAACTGAGTGAATATCAGAAGGATCGATTATGAAATATGCACTTCGGCGGCCTTCTGGACCAACATTATTTTGAAACGTGTTGGAACACCATGACCCACCTGATAAATAAGTAGAATCATCAGACAAACACATTCCAGTTTGATTCTTTTGAGATCACCATGACCCTAAAAAATATGGTGCGGATTACTGGCCTTAAGTGTCATAAAAGTGTTGTCGTATTACGAGATTCAAACTATAACGCAAAGAAAAAGTGCACGGCCCTTCTAGGAATGTTTACAGACGACTGGAATCAATGTATTTCTGATGAAAGCAATTCCACATCGATGAAAGTTTATTCTTTCTGTAATAAATGGAAAGGTCAGTTCGCTACATGTGCATCTGAAAGAGCTGACCAAGAGTTGTGTGACTTCCTTCTTTATTTTTTGGTCTTACTTTATTTTTTGATTGTTCTGGTTCAAGAATAAGTTACTTGTGGCTGCAGTTCCTAGAAGACTTAGATAAAGTCGACAACTGGGCATGGGGTGCTGCTATGCTCGCACACTTGTACAATCAACTTTACCATGCAAGTAAGGGTATGAAAATCGTCGGTGGTACACCAAAACCTAGTTTCAAGCCAAACTAGGTTTTGTAAAAACCTACCTCCATTCCCCGTTTCATGTTCTCCATCCTCGGTTCAAATGGGGGCGAAGCGGGGCGAGGCCCCGTTTCCCCTTAGTCTATAGTCACCCCTTAAAGGATTGAGGACGGGGTGGGGCAGGGCTAGGTGGGGATTGGGATGGGGACAGGGCAGGGAAAAGCTTAAGTTCATCCCCACACGGGGATAGATTTTAACCTTCATCTCCGCCTCCATCCCAATTTCATGTCCTTCATCCCTGGTCCAAACGGGGCAAGGCGCGGCAGAGCCTTGTTGTCCTCTAGTCCACTGCCATCTTTAGTGCCTGGTGTGCGAGCGTTGCAGTAAAAATGGTCTACCACCAAGACCCAAAAAACAAAACTGAAAATTAGCTAAAAGAGGCCAGTCGAGTTTCTATTTTTACGTTAAATAAACAATGAACAAGGATCACTGTTTGTAAAACCAAAAGAGAGGTGGAGATTACCCAATTTGCATCTCTTGGGGTTTGGCACCCATTGGTTTAAAATTATCGGGAAACCGATAAACAACAAAAGGTAGTTAGGCCACTATTTTTTGTCGTGGTCCCTGCACAACAAAAAAAAATTGCAAGTGTGTTCAGTCGAACCCACTTCTTTGTCTCTTCTCTATTAAAAGAGGAAGACAAGTCTTTGAGGCTCTTGCATTGTAAACTAAAAAAAAAATTATAGTGCCTGCTCACCGCATCCACCGAATCTGACTTTCGTGGGGACTGTAAAGTAAGAATACTTTTCTCGTTGTATATTGATGCCAAGAGATTACAATATATATATATATATATATATATATATATATATATATATATATATATATATATATATATATATATATATATATATATATATATATATATATATATATATATATATAGTAGAAGCAACAAAAGGAAACTGCAAAGCTACCAAAAGATAGGCTAAGGTAAAGATGACAATATCTACAGGATGCCAAAATTACAAAGAACAACATTGCAACATCAAAGGCAATGTTAGGGTATCATATCGAGATATGAGATATGGCAAGACCCTCCCTCAAGCTGATGCCAGAGAGTTGCAAAGGCCAAGCATGCCTTTTAATCGATGGAACGTTGCTCGTCCCAAGGCTTTTATAAAAATGTCGGTCGACTGGCTGTATATGGACAGATATGTTGTGGCAATATGTTGTGGCAGTCAATTCCTATATTCTTGGTTCGTTCATGAAAAATAGGATTGCTAGCTATGTGTAGTGCTGCTTGACTATCATAATGGAGCAACATAGGATGAGAATGAGGAACCTGAAAATATGTAAGGCTTTCAACCATAACAATTTTGAAGTGGTTGATGTGAGGGCTTTGTATTCAGCCTCAGTTGAAGATCGAGCTATTGTAGCCTGCTTCTTTGATTTCCATGATAATGGCGAGGTCCCTAAGGTTGTGAGGTAACCAGTAACCGATCTTCATGTTGTAGGACAAGCTCCCCAATCGGAGTCACTGAACCCATGTATATGCAGAGATGAATTGGCTGAGAACCAAAGTCCATGTGCTGGGGTGCTAACGAGATATTTAAGTAGTCGTTGAAAAGCTTGCAAGTGTGATTGGTCTTATTTAATATTGGTCTTATTTAATTCCTTTATATACGAATTTGGTTCTTGACGAATCTCAAATACGAGTTAGATCAAAAATTATATTTAGATCTTTTTAAACTTTTTAACTATGTTTTGGATCTTGATTGAAGTTCGGTCATATTTGGATCCATTAAGATCCAATTGGCTTTTAATTGGGTTTTGGATCCATCTGGGATCTGAATCCATATGTCGTATTTGAATCCAAATACTGGATCCATTTGATCTTGTTTGGATTCAAGATCCATTTGGATTGACCCTATATCACGTTACCGTATTTATTTT